>NW_024609835.1:44361196-44524463 GCF_016920785.2 Ixodes scapularis
AGCCATGAACATTTTAGTCTATAGGTGGCGCAAGCTACCGCCCATTATAAAGGTCACACCCGTTAATATCCATCCATTCATCGTAGCAATGGGCGTAGGGGTTAAGCAGACGGCACCACCGTGCTTTTCCAGGACAGTTCCACTAAGCTGAACGTAAATTTGGAGCTCACAAAACAAGACTGTATCAATAGGCGGGACACTGCAAAACCCAAAAGCATGACCCATACAGCGATATCTCTAACAGGTGGCCGTATTTCTGGACAAGAAATGCGTTATTGAACGCGACTGACGAGGCCGACGAGACATGTCACGTCACGATTCTCATTCTCTCTCCTCTTCGCTTCGTCCCGTCGAGCTGGTGAACCGAAGCGAGGAGGACAGAAGCCTTCGCCTCATTCTCAACTGTTCAAGGAGGATCCGTGCCGTCATAGTCCCCGCTTGATTGCGCCTTTCCTTTCCGAAAATACGGCCATCCGCTTGAAATATCGATGTACGCTTGAAATATCGATGCTGAACCGAAATCCAAATTTCGGTTCAGCATCCCTTTGAAATGTTTGTATCTCAGTATTTGTGTCCCGGAATACTTCACCCCCCCGGAATACTGCCCAGCCCTGATGTGAAGTATCTTCAATCAACGGAAGAACATATCTGGTATTTGTTTGCTTGTCTTTTTGTGAGAACTCGGAAAGAACCAACAACTGCTTATGATTCACACGGGGCTGTCACGGGGATTGTGCAACTGCAATATGAAACGCTAATAATACGGAAACTATGGAGTTGGGTCTATATGTAACAAGATAAATTGATTAAAACTACTTTTTTTTTTGTCAAAGTAACGTGTGCAACGTACAAATAATGACACGGACAAATACTGACGAGGCGGGTACCGACAGGATGTTCCCATCGTGAACATTGCCCTTTAAGGGCAATCAATGTTCACGATGGGAACATTGTTCTTAGAGGGCAATGTTCCCAGTAGTACAATTTCACTGGTCGTGTATAAATCAGACACGTAGCCAAGATTTTGTTTCGGGGGGGCCCACCCATGACAAAATGCTGTATGAAGAAGAGGGGGGAGAGGAGGACCCATGCAAAATGGAAGATTTCGGGGGGAAGGGGGCCGGGCCCTATGGACCTCCCCCCTGGCTACGTGCCTGGTATAAATAGCAATTACTTTGTATGATGTGATCGTAACAAAAACGCGTCTAGTTTTTCGAGATTCCTACATAGATGCGCACCCGTTATTTTCTGCGTATAATTGCCAGTTTGGGAAACGCGTCGGCCATTTACCACTGCCACACAATGGTCCACTCCAGTACGAGTGGACGTGCAGATATATACACTCGAAACTGGCAAGCTGCTGAAAGAAAGTAACGCTAGGCAATCAATCAAATGCTGGCGCAATAAAAAAGAAAAGCGACTGGTACCAAGTTTTCATTTACTGCATACTTCATGTACGTACGAAACTCTGGCTCATATATGTGTGAATCTCGCCATTGACTCAGATCAAATTTCAAAACCTTTTTGTGAGACATGTCAGTTAGTGCAAACAATCTTAATCCTATACGCACACAAAACCCAATCACAAAGAGCAGATATTTAACCCACAAAGTAGAACCAAGTCCCCCCCCCCCCCCCCCCCCCCCCCCGAAAAAAAAAAAAAAACTGCGTTTAATTTAGAGCAAAGTTGAAGTAAGAGGTGCATATAAAATATAATCTAGAAAACCTGCGCACCACAGACTCAATATTTCTAGACTTGTTCAACTGTATAGTATTGGCCATCGGTGACTGTGAACTCCCTTTAATATGCCCACCGCAAGGTTGCTCTTGGGAGCATTTGACAGCGTTTTGCAGCGTTGCATTCTGAAATGCCATGAGCCGCCGGGTTATCTTATGGTGTCACTGAATACTTTGTCAGAGTACCACATTCCCATTCTCTTAATGCTTTGCCGACAACAGTCCCACACTATATAGCCGTTTATGTTTTGATTTCCTGCGGCATCACTGGGCGGCAGCAGTCACGTGACTATCATTATCATTTTTTTCTAATCGCCGCCATGAGCCACCATATTGATTACAGCCAGCTTCTGCTGCAACGCTCTAGATCGCTTCTCAGCCACTTAGCGTTGAGAAGCACGCATTTTATTTTGCGACTCCCATATGCCTGCTTGCTGTGCCTTCGGACGCCGAAACAAGTCAGAGAACGGCAAAAGACTCCTCCGCTTCTCGCCAGGCAAAAACGCTAATGTGAAGTGAAGGAGTGTTTTCGGCTTGCCATTACAAAACGAAAGAATTCCAAGCCCACCGCAGGAAGCGAGCTTCGTGAGGTGAGTATACATTTCACTGGTCTTCTCCGCATATTGTTCGTCGCCTCGCAGCCGATCGCGCTGCTTCGACTGAGCGTGGTTCGGCACGAACGATGCTTGGAAGAACAGCTGCTTCTGAATAAGTATTATATTGCAGCGCTTTTTATTCAAATTGCTTCGCTTCTAATGAAGCCTAGAAAAATGCAAGGAGTAGCTTTGCACGCAAAATTCAAAGCACAAATGCTCGGTGGCTCGTAACGTAATTTAAGCAAAATCTTGCCTGAATGTTGTCATTTGAGCTTCTTTTTTTTTAATTATTATATTGCTGTTTTTTTTTTTTTTTGTTGTTGTTGTTGTTTTTTGTGGAACAAAAACCATGAATGAAGATTGACAGCGCGGTCTTAGCTAGGAATGTCACTGGATGCCCCGAGTGAATGAGATGGATCTTGCTGTTCAGGTAGAACGAATGATAACACAAACATCCTTGGTGTTTTCGGTTTAGAGAGTTGTTGATTTCATCGCAAGCCATTCTCGTAACTCACCGTCAGTTCCATTTGTCTGCATTAACCATTTACAGAGATGGCGTCGACGGTCAACTGCCTTGAAAATGTCGTGGGGAAATCACTGCTGAACTTCGCTCAAGGTTCATCTGGCCAGCAAATCAATTGGCAAGCTATCACAAGGGCTTGATACTATGTTTCAATTTATCCTGTTCTTTTCCAGTCCCGAACATCTTGTATGCAGTTGTAAATAAATTGGTGAAATGCTTCTGCATTTACACGACACTCGTTTAAATGCTCAAAAAGCGTTTAAAAAAATGCCAGTGGCTTAATGTGATGAAATACATAAGCGGCTAAGCTCAGACCGATAAAGTTCGCCGTATTTAGACAGTGGTGGGCGACTCAACTCAATATGAGATACTGTACCTGTAAGGTATGACTACAAACCTGGGAGTAATGATTACACGAGTGCAGCTAGGCTGCATTGTAAATGATGTCTCAAATGATTTAAAGCGGCTATCCACAGCGCCATAGGCTTACCTGAAAGACCTTTCGACATCGCCAGCAACGCCGTATGCGTACAGTTATTGTACAGTGTATACTATTCAAGGACCCAGAATGGCGACGCGAATATGGATGAATTTGAGCGTCACGGCGCGGAGCTTGGGAGTTTTTGATACTCTGGAAACTTATTTAGTGACTTTAGGTTATTCTTGCTTCGGTATGACGCGTGACATCCAATTCAAGGAGTAACTTGGTGCACGGCATGCGAGTCGCGGGTTTACGTCTACTTTGACTGGGCCACCACCTGGAGCCGCTGCCTTCAACGAAGCGAGGGAGCGCACCATCAACCGCCAGGGCTTCACCATCCAGAACGTCCATGGAACAGCCTACCGAAGGTCACCTTGGCTCGCTTGCCTACTGGCCTGAACCGCCGCCGAACCTCCAAGACTCGTGCGGCGGATCAGATGAGCACGTCGTCCTCAACACCATCAAACCACCAAGGCTTTCCCAGCCGCAACGCACGGTGAAGCCTCCGGACACCACCCTTTGCCCAGACACTTCTTACAGCTGGTTGAAGTGTCTTGGCAAACCCCAAACCTTCAAGCTACGGTGCTTGCGATGTTGAGAAGACCGCGTCGTCCCCCCCTTGTATATATCATCTCATAATCATCATCACTAGACGTGGCACCGCGGGCCTCCATGGTACGGGCTGTCGCCTTTCCGCGGTGCCACGGCTCTCCTGAGCCAATAAAGATTACGATTACCATTACGATTACGTTCTGGTTGCTTACAATCTTGGAGCGGGAGGGCACGGGTGAGTGTTTGGGCTTTTACCTTCTCCCCGCCGCTGCGGATGTCCAGGCATGACATTCAATAAATACGTTTTCTAAACTCAAGGCATGCCATATACGCATTGGCAATCATTGCCGTTTCAAGTGTTCCCAGTCGCCCTTCATCAGGCGACGCTGCACTGTAGAACGCGCAGACATAGGTAACGATTCTAACGATCGTTACAGCAAACTATACACAACGAACTGAGAGAGCAAAAAGGTCCAATGCTCACGACGTTTCCTTCGAGCGCACAGTTCGGCGCAAGCATCCATACGTCGCCAGCAAGCGTCAGGGTCAGCAGTGCCAGTGAAAACTGCACGCGTATTTACGAAACAGAATTAAAACGCAATTAGTTACATGACAGCGTGATAACTAGAATGTATTCGAAACGTGACAAGACAGAAAGCCACCCAAGGCGAAGTTTCGTTCGCGCTATATGCCCGAATAAAATGAGCTCATAAAACAACGCCCTGACCTGTCTGTCCTAGCTCGCATATCAAAAGTACCTTTTAGAGCGCAGTGAAGATTGTCTGGCTCTCCTTTTTCTAGTTTCTCAATTTCCCATTATACCAAAATAATAAAAATAACCAACTCGATGCTGTTCATACTAATTTTTCGCGGAGGCATAACCCTCGTTATACCTCCGCGAACATATACCCAATATATTGGGTATACGTTTGCTCAATATATATACGAGCGTATACCCAGTGCCTGATGGTATCTTATGTGCAGGTCCGCGCGAATTTTAAAGGAATAAGAACCCTTGAATTTTTATAGCAATAGCAAATATGATTTTTAACGAAGCCACATTTGCGATGTGGATGTTGCGTCAAGATTAGCTGGCCAGTGTGGTTCAGGCCGGGGCGGCGCAAGAACCGTGCGCAAGGGCATTGTTCCTAGTTCCGGGGTCGTTAAAAAAAGAATTCGTGATGGACTGTCACATTTCCTCTTGTCGAAATGTGGCAGGTGATTAACATGCCAAAGGTAAAATATGAGATAACTATACTGCTCTAGTCCGTTGCAACTCAAAAAAATACGGCGAGTTTTTTTTTTTTTTTTTTTTTTTTTTTTTTTTTTTTTTTTTTATAAGACGGGCTGGGGAGGAGGAAGCAGACGGAACGCTAAAGAGAGAATGAGGTTTCCCCCTCTCTTCTCCAGCGTTCCGTCTGCTCCCTCCTCCCTGGCCCGTCTTATGGCGCGTTCACACTGGAAGCGGATCCGCAAACGCGAAGCGGATCCGCGCGTTCTCAACCGCAAAGCGGCTAAGATCGAGCGGTTGGAGCGCGTTTTTGCCAACCGCTTCGGGACCGATTTCTCCCAACCGCTTTCACAAACCGCAAAGCGGCAACCAATCACAACGCGACGCTGACGTGACGTCAGTGACTTTCGAAACAAGATGCACCCTTCACTGATGAGGCGTCCAAGGCGCTGTAGTCCTAGCACTGTAGTCCTAGCTTTCGCCAAATCAACGGAGAAACGTGATGTTCGCGTCCGTCACTTGGATCCGCCGCGAAAAGAATTGAGTCGTAATTTTAACGTCCTTCGCACCGGTAATTCGGTTCGGGTAAGAGTTCGTTTATTCTTCCGGGTGACACAGCCCAAGCTCGCTGCCTTGTTGGTCTGCCCGTAAACGTTGGAACCAGCTCGTTGGTCGGAACCCGCCCCTGATCGACCGAATTGTCAGTTTTTCTACCCACTAAGATAGTCGCGTGAACTACTGAAAGCTTTCGACACCGTGCGTGACCACCACGAAAGCCGATAGAGACGTCGTGAGCTTGATTGCGCAGCCAACGTACTACCGCGGAGCGGGCAGGGAACCTGCGCTAGCTCGACCTGTAGCGTTTACTACGAACAAAATAAATAAAGGGAACCGAATTAAGGAATAAAGTACGTTCCAGACGATGCACAGTAATCCATACGGCGTTTATTTGAGCTCAATGTCAAACAAACAGTAGACTCGATCGACGTGCGAATGACGAGAGGAACCCGCCACCAACGAAGCCACGACCGGCTAGCACCGAACAGCGAACACACTGCCCCGCAGCACGGTCCACCCCACCGCTCAGTCACAACTTCGAAAATGATAAGAGCGAACGAGGGGGGAAAACTGGCCCTCTATCCCGGGAAGGGTCCACTTCGAAGAAAAGGTTGGGGGCTTCCTGTTCTGAGTCAGCAAGGCGCGCCTAGCTGGGCTTTGCTTGCGGGCGAAGTCGAGGGAATCACAGGCGAGTTTGGCGGGTCCATGCTTCTGTTTTCGCCGCCTGAACTCGTGGTGCGAGCAAACATCCCGAAAAAAATCTTGCAGAGTGGCAGAACAGCAAAAGTTCGGCTTTGGAAAAACAGGCTTGCCAAACGCAAATCTCAAAAGATCACACGTGATCGTCGAGAAACCGCCAACCGCCTCTTGGTGTGTCTGAACGGGGTCGCTCGCGAACTGCATCCGCAACCGCCTCGCGAACGCGGATCCGCTTCCAGAGTGAATGCGCCATTACCCTCGCCTTACCTTCTTGAGTTGCAACTAGACCTGTGCGCCGGTCACAAATCGCCGGCGGCGGCGCGCCGGTGTTTGTACCTCCGGCGGCGGCGTGTTGACGGCGCGGGGATCAACGGATCGGCGGCGGCGTGGCGCGGAAGAGGGAAGGGAGGGGAGGGGTTGTAAATTAGAGAGTGAGGAGGAGAGAAAGGGAGAAAGGAGTCGTTTGAATTTGGAAAACAAGATGCAAATACCATAAAAAGGAACACACTTTTTTATTTTATTTTTTTCTGGAGAGGTATATAGGTATACGTAGCCTTCGCTGTGAAGAGTGCGTCCGTTAGAAGAATCAGGTACTTCGGCGTCTTGTTTATTCTCGTTTGTAAGAGAATATGTCGCCTGCTGGCAGCCGCGCCGCAAAACCCTCCGGAAGACGAGGACCGACGGCAACAGGTATTTTATCACCGCGTTCCGCCTCACCACGCGCTTGTCGCACGGCGATTTATAGAACTCGTACTCATTCGGTACGCCGCAAGCCGTCATCACCGACAACGACAGGGTCCTCATAACCTCTCGTTCGGCTTCGCGGTACTTCGCCGACAGGCACATTCAGAGCATCCCTAACAGTACTTTACGCTCCCGAAGCTAACGGCTTTGTCGAACGCGTTAACGGAAAAATCCTTCCATGTCTGCGTGAAAGAACGTCAACGGCGACATCGACCATTGGAACGATTATCTCCAGGCAACCAGCTTTAGAGTGAACCAGCAGCCGTACGCCAGACACCAGAGATCACCGTTCGAACTCCTGTTCAACTTTGTCCCACGTCGACCAATGGGATTTTCCCCGCTTCCCGACGAGGTCGGCGACGTCCGCGCGAACTGCGACGCTGCAAACGCGAACCTCGCTTACCTTCACGGCATGAAACGTTCCTACGATGCAAAACATCGACCAGCTCCATACAGCGTCAGGGACAGAGCGGCCTTCCTACCTCCAAACTTGGCCTGCTTTTCCACGGACACTTAAGTCATCACCAACGTGAACAATCAAACCTACACCATTTCCAGGTTTACCCCGCAAGGCACACCGGATTGCCGCCAAGCTGCCGCACGATAGCTCTTTTCTTTTTTTTTTTTTTCACGACGTCGATTTCAGCTAACTCGCCTTGCACCGCAGCAGATCCTCCGATTACAAGCGCATCACGCCGACGCCGCCCTCCACGATGGCTAGACGCATAACAGAGGATCATGACAACATTAACAAAATGTGCGAGGGCGCAAGGATTTTGAGCTCGGGAGTGTAAGCAAATACGCTGGCGGCAAAGACCCGTAAGGAGAGCCTCCCCGACTCGACCGGATGGGAGCTCGACTTCGACCCCCGATGCTGGATCCCGGCGTGGAAACGAGAAAGAAGGACCCCTAGAAACACGATGTGACACGAACAAGCCAGGCGTGCGGATAAAAATAAAATACGTTTGAAAGAAGCCTGAAAACGGACGCGAATATAGCCCTCTTGTATCAAATTATTTCACAAAGTTTTCATTAAATCGTTTTGCGGTCTAAAAAAACCGTTCAGTTCGTTATAACACTTTAAAAACACTGGCTAGCTGGTGAAGAACTTCCATAGTAACGGGAGACACGAAACGATAAAAATAACGCAAAGACAACAAGTCTCAAACACAGCTTTTATACCCGTTTTCACGTCAAGAACTAGTAAAAAGAGTCCGACTCCTTGCGAACCATTACTAATTTCCACCTTTATGTGGAGAATTAAGATATATGTAGCTGGATTCTGCTATATATGTCATCGAGACATACACGTTCCAGCGCCAAAATCATCGCTTTTTTCTTCAACAACCAAATCTCGTAAGACTTTGCGTCGCGTATACGAACATCTTTGTTTCATGTATGAGCTCTCCCCCTCTGTAATGCCTCCGGGCCCTGAGGGTAGTTTAGTAAATAAATAAATGCTCGAAACTTTCTTTTTTTCTTGAAAAAACGGGTAAAGTTTATTTGAACAAGGAACGCTCTTATATATACGTCAAGACCCTCACCACCAAAAAAGAACTCTTTAAAAAAAAGGGTATCACCATATATCCTTTTGTACCATATAACGCACCCAAAAACTTTAGTTTGACGCACAGCGCACAGATGGCCATATATTTTACAAGGGGCTTGATAACGGAGCAATATAACTGATTAAATAGCTAAGGTATGTATCAAAGACCACAGAAAGAAAGCACTGAGGTTTTGCAGTAGGGCCAAGAAAACCTCGATTATCTTTTTTTGTAGTCAGTAACACGTATATTAGCTATGTTAATAAGTTGTACCACACGGCTATCAAGCCTCTCGTGAAAGGTATACCGTAAGATCGACGTCTAAAGTTTTGGGGTGTCTTATAGGGGACTAAAGGTGCAAGAATGCACCCTTTTTTTTCGAGTGTAGGTCACTGAAAGCCGGACACTCAGACAGATCCAAATGATTCATGGCCACACCAACCTGCCACCCAGGCGACCCCGCTTGATGACTTACCAGCCACATGCGATAACAGGCAACTCCATCAGAACCCTTACTAATGACACACGCGTGATGAGATGTCCCTAGACTCCCTACAGCGTTCAATTCGCTTAACGAGTGTCGATGAAACGATCATGTCGACAAAACGTGTGTCCGTGAAACGTGCGCACATGAAAAGTTGTCTACGATATGTAATTCCACGAAACGAGTTTAGACGAAATGAGAGGGTCCCGTACACCACTCCTGCCTGAAAAGTTACATTTGGGTTCTTATGTTTTTTTTTGTTTTTTTTTTTTTTTTCTGGCGCCCCTGAAGACCCCCAGAAAGGGGGTTGACCTTTCTAATTTGTGCTAAGCTTTGAAAACTAAATTTACAGCGAACCTATTTGCCACTGATATAAAGTTATGAGAGATTCCATGGTAGTAAGGCAGACACACACCATTCTTCACAACCGGTTTTTCCACAGGAGCCGGATTAAACCTTCAGCACCTTGAGCACAACTCTAACAATTACATCGTGGTGATGGCCCGCTTCCAGACGACGCATCTTTTGCAACTCAACTGCCTCACCAACCCAAAACATGCGGGATTCTTTACAGGCGTTATCCATCGCAGACGCAATTACACCACTCTTAACAATTTTCAAGTGACAGCTGTCAGCTGCCAGCAGAGGCTTGGCTGATTCCTTGCCGTACCTCCAGCACAGACCCTTTTCCGTGCGCAGCAGTAGGTCTATAAGTACTTAATTCGACTGTTGCGATGGCAGGGTTGTGCAGTCCAATCGACAAGGACCGCACAACCGTGTCAACGTGCACATAAGTCTCGTAAAAAAAAAAAAAAAAAAAAAAATTCGTACAACACTGGAGCAATTTACGACCCGATACACACACCCTGTTTTTGAAAAAAAAGAGAACCATCAAAGTCTACGGCAGTGGACTCTAACTGAAACTCCAGAATGCTGATAAAACTATCTACATCAATCCCAGTCATAGATCCCAGTGGCAGACTGCAACTTCACTAGATTATCATCACACCACCTCCTGACCCTTATTAACAGCTCCGACTTGTCCATAAAGTAACATAAGTCCTTGATGTCTACAGTTGTCACATCGCACCTTCTCCCATGATGTGGATTCAATATTTCAATCAATTGCTCAGAGGTTTTGAGTGACAATGGACTGTTGCTCCACTCCTGCCAGGCATTTCTAGATAAAAACCGACAATACCTTCTGCCAAGCTCAATTTTCGTTCACAACCATTTTAACAATTAGAGCAGGATGAGATTATTACAGATGGGCTCAAGGTGTAAGGAACGTACGTTCAATCCGGCTCCTCTGGAAAAAAAAACGGTTGTAAAGAATGTTGTGCGTGTACCTTACTAACTTGGAATCTCTCATAACTTTATATCAGTGGCAAAGAGGTTCGGTGTAAATTTAGTTTTCAAAGCTCAGCACAAATTAGAAAGCTTAACCTCCTTTTCGGGTGGTCCTCAGGGGTGCCAGGAAAAAACACGTGCACAACACGTGCCGGAACTATTGATGGCGTCCGCCTCAATTATCTCTCTAACAGTCTTATCTTTGTGCCTAGCGAGAACAGTGGAAGAAGCAAATAATGGTTTGCACCTGCAGTCATGCGTGGTTTAATCGACTTTGCAGAAAAAGAGATAGTGTATTTGCGGTCCGCGGCGGGGCCACGGATTGGTTGAGATGTGGTGCGGTGACGCAGTGTGTATCTACGCTGAGGCTCTTGGATTAAATCAGTTGAAAGTAAGCGCTTTGTGGTGTTCTTCCTCTGTCTATGTCTTAAAGCGCAATCATGTTTTCTGACGCACAATACCTACTCGCTCAACAATCAGCAATGGTAGGAGAGTTCTGAGGGAGACCATGCGTATTTTGACCTCTGGTAATTGAGTAAGCACACCGTCCTTGGCATTAGACAGTGACATGGAGCGTTTTTTGTGTCTGTTTTCTAAAAATTGCAAGGGCTGTGCTGGAGCTGGAGTTGCCTGTTATCGCACGTGGCTGGTCAGCCCTCAAGTGAGGTCATCAGGGTGGCTGGTTGGTGTGAATCATTTAGATATGTCTGAATCATGAATCATATGTGTTCTGTCTGGGTGTCCGGCTCTCGGTGACCTAGTGAGGAGGAGGTGTTTCTTTTTTGGTGGTGAGGGTTTTGAGGTATGTGTAACAACGTTCGTTGTTCAAATAAACAACAAACGGTGTTTGAAACTTGTTGTTTTGTCCGTTTTTTTTTTTTTTTTTTTTATCGTTCCGTGTCTCCGTTTTTTATGGAACTTCTACATTTATTGATATATTTACAGGAGTAAAAATGAAAGGCAAAAAAATTTATTAATTTTTATGCATAATATAGTAAAAAAAAAACCACCAATACCCCCCCCCCCCCCCCCCCCAAAAAAAAAAAAAAAAAAGAAAAGATGGCGGCGCCGGCGGCGCGCCGGATTTATTGTGCGGCGGCGGCGGCGGCGTGCTGGCTCTGGGGATTCCGGCGGCGGCGCAGAGCGGCGAGAGCAAAACAGGCGGCGGCGGCGGCGCACAGGTCTAGTTTTTTTCCTATATTTTGGCTAAATTTGTTTCGAAAATGGCACGAAATAGTTTTGTGGATGAATCGATTTATGTGCGGGACCCCGCTTCGGATCCGCGTCATTCGAAAAGGCCGCGCCGTGATTGTTGGGTTGGTGACGTCATCCGCCCAACTCGCGGCGTCAACTTGCACGCACTCACATACTTGGCTCTCTTGGCGTCTAAGGCGTCTCAAGCTTCAGGGGGGATCGGTGGCCGAGTGGTCTAGCGCACACCAGCTCGGAGTACGTGGAGCGAAAGCTCGCGCTGCAGAACCCAGGGATCCTGGGTTCGAGCCCCATACCCCAGCCCGTTTCGATCTGGATGAGCATCGTACCGGCGTGCGGTCGTGTATCACTACTGCGCGATGCACGTTAAAGACCCCAGGCTAGCGGCTGTACCGCACTGGCTAAATTTCTCATCTACAGCTGGGAGACTCGTCGCCCCTGTGAGGCAGACCAAGTTCTAGGCTGTATAAACACACACACAACACAATTTCTTAGCTTCAGCTTCCTCGTTTACCTTCCGCGTTTCGAGCCTGCGGTTTTTGACGATTACGTCTAGGGTATCGCTCGCTTCGTCAAAGTCTTCGACACTGATCGCAGGAGCGGTGAGAGTGATTGTTATCAAGAGATGTGGGAAGCTGGTCATTTTGACTGCGACCCACTGGTGACCATGCTCCAGCGACGACGAGGCAGAACTCGCCGTGGTCGCCGGTGTCAGTGACGATCTCGGAGGTGCATGCAAGCTGGAAATTGAAAGGGCCGGGGGCGAGAGCGGCGTTGGAGTAGCCGAGCTGCATCAGTGGTTTTGATCGTGCCATGGCGAGGCGAGCTCGGACGATCATACACGTCTAGAATGAGAGAGCGTTCACGATCACGTGGTGTACCCTAGTAGCACCGAATGTTGCCACAATGTTACTGGAATGTGGTCCGCCAACGTTGTGTATACGTGGCTAATGTCCGCGAAATGTCATGTTGCTGGAACGTTATCTGAAAACATTCCCGTAACATCGTAGTAAACATTTGTGCTATGTTATGCCCTCAACATTTGTGCTATGTTATGCCCTCAACATTTGTGGTATGTTATGCCCTCAACATTAGTGGAACATAATTTATTAACATTGTTTATATATTTCCAATGACCACACAGCAAACATTTGTGGTATGTTTTGTCCTCAACATTCGTGTAACATTAACTTGGTGTCTCAAGTAGCAGCCAGGCTCCTTAAATCAACTGCGAAATTTGGTTTCTTAACCTATTGCGCTAGGAGATTTTGCAGCGTTGCCCACAGGCGGTGCATTTTTTTATTATAAAAATTGCAAAGAGCGAACTTACCTGAGGAAAAAGTAAAGAAAGAAAAAGGGTTAACTCCTTTGGAAATTCAGCGAAGGCACCAGTCTTCAAACAATAGGGCGCCCTATTTTTGAAGACCGTTGGCTTCGCTGCATTTCCATAGCAGTTAAGCCTTTTTCTTTCTTTATTTTTTCCTCAGTTAGTTCGCTCTTTGCAATTCTTATAGAAAAAAATACACCACCTGTGGGCAACGGTGCACAAAATCCTAGCGCGACAGGTTAAGAAACCGAATTTTGTGGTCGATTTAAAGAGACTGGCCACTATTTGAGACACCCAATATATTGCCAATTGACCACTACTTTTCTACATGAGCTACATTATAAAAAAATCAATTTACCCACAACAAGGACAGCTAAAAACGGACAAGCACATATACATAGCCGCAGTGTGCTAGCTTCGTTTCTATCTTTCCTCGTCTCGGGCAAATTAGTCGCAGACTAGCTCTCTCAGCGATTTCACCCCACCTTCGCTTGTGTGAAAGTCGTTGATCAAATAGCATTGCTGCTGAACCGCTCTAAGAAGTTATTCACTTCACTTGAGAAAACGTGAATACTCTTTTCTGTAATCTGCTTTCAATCATGTCGATCTATCCCAGTTTTATTTCGAGGTAATAGCTTTTATAAAAAGCTCCACTTTTTATTAAAACTTTTTTCAGCCAATCAAAATGTTTAACTTTCAGATGTTTGTCACTCCAATGTTCTTGCACAAGAATTTTCTGAGCAGAGAAGTCACTAAAAAAGACATTTAGCCTAATTGTGAAGTAAACTTTGTGAGGGAAAAAAAATCTTTCTTACGTGACAGAGAAATAAAGAACTTCTGATGATCTTAAAGGACAAACATTGATTTTAATTCCCAAAATAATTAGCACTTATAACCAACAAAGGCTAGACACATTTAGCTAATGAATGGGTATATTGAAGATAAAATGTTTGTCCCAAGTTGCCTTAATACCCAAGTTGACACCTTAGTAACTGTTGAGCACAGCACTTGTTGACAACATGTCCGTTACCAGAAATGTAGCCTGTAATATATATGCCTCACGGAACTCCAAAGCCAAATTTAGCAGCTATACTCCGTTTCACCTTCAGTTGAAGCGCAGCATACACTACGAGCCATCCCAGTCAATTTAGCGTCAAGTCTGATGCGACTTTGAGCTCTGCCTCCCGTTCCACACAACTGGAAAGTCATGTGATACTCTTCCGGCGCTGGATCAGCTGGGATGGCCCATACCGTTCACTATGCTTTAACTTAAAGTGAAACGGAGCATAGTGGAGACAGCACTGTAACTATTCAGACTCAATATTTCGAAATTAATTAGTGTTGATTTTCATTTCTTTTATATTAAACTTTCACAACCCACAAAAGTAAAAGGTTTCATGGATTACCAGTATCCCCAACCATTGGGCAATTGATTTGCATGATAACTTCTACAATTTTTTCTCCAATTGCAAGATTTTGAATTATTTTGGAGTGGATTATCTACTCTCTACAGCAGAAGACTGAATAATAGAACATGCATTTCACAAGATGCATCCCCCCCCCCCCCCCCCCCCCCCAGACAGTATAATTTCAGCAATATTTTCACTTTGTGACACAATTTAAAGCAGTCCTCCACTCTACTTTTCTCTCTCGCATCTGCTCGTGGCAAGCAGAGAAGGAAGCAGGGGTTGCTGGGAAAAGTATGCACATCCGTCTCCATCACTTTCTTCCAGCCAATAGGAAGTTACAAAAAGAAAGCTATCTCCTTGAAATAGCAACCACTTTTCAGGCAACCATGTAAAATCAGTCTTGCCAAAATGAGTCTTGCACCCTGAATAGTTATACTTTATTTTTTTTTTCAAGGAAAATGCATTTTATGACATGGGTGTCCTATCCATGTCATTCTAACTTGTTCTAACTTTTTTAGTGGCCCTCTAAGAGGCACCTGTCACTGACCATAAAGTAGGACGCTTAGAGGAATCCAAAAGATTTGTTGAGATAGGGTTTATTTTCATAAATCTTCCAAGTTTTACATTGCACTCAGTAGAAGCTGTAAGCTCAGCCAACTTGATTAAAATAAACAGTGAGAAAACATCACGAAAAAGGTTGCAGCAACAGGACCAGACATATATACTGCGGAAACATTTGCAGATTCACTAATAGCGAGTTCGTTTCACACGCACTGGCACCGTTCAAGTTCTCTCCCAGAATGCATCGCACTCTCAGAGTGTTGCACGGAAAACTGGACTCAAACGAACTCGCCAAATGCACCGAGTGCAGAAGACTGATGCTGCCGCCATCTATGTTGTAGAAAAGGTACCGACTTCAAACCGAAACTAGCGCCTTTCTGATCGGAGTGATGCGTGGGAATGCGAGAATGCAGTCGCTACCTACGTTTATCTACAAACGTTGGTCGCTGCAACCTGTAGTTTATAGTTGCGATGACTTCAAGCAGCTCGGCTGCTGTAGAGATAGTTACAGACGGCGTAAATTTCCGCAACCAGCTGTCTACAAAGCAGCTGGTTCCGATCTTTCAATTCTTATAACCGTTTACACTGAAGAAAACTGATGATGCTGTCCGAGCACAAGCATGATCCGTTTGAGCATGGTATTATGCGTGAACCACTGAAAGGGTGCTGCTTAAAACTAGCCTGTTGGAATATCCAACAAAACTGGGACTTTCGATTTGGATCGTCATTATAGGTGGATCAGATGATCCACCTATAATGCCTCGGTGAGGGCGTCGAGAACGAGAGCATTCTCGAACAGAATACGACGGGGCAAGTTAGCTGACGTAGGTAAATGTTAAACATGATGATGTTGCCCAATCCTCGGGTAAAGTTACCATCTTTAGCTTTCTCTGATGCTTATTGGGCAGTCAGAGGTTTCTGCTGAGAGAGTTTTGTCGACAAATGTTAAATATTTCACCCGCACACGGATGGTGATAGATATCTCGGGGGCCGCTTTTACGTTTGTTCTGAGCATTCCTTTACACATTGGTATATTTCAGCGTCTGTGCGGCAACAGAGCGATTTAAAACCTGCAAATAAATCACGGGTTGTCAATTGCTTCCTTCGGGAAATAGCAGACGCTCACAATTCAAGCTCGCGTTTGATTTCGTGGCCCGTGGGACGCGATTTCTATCAGAAAATCGACTTTTTTTCCGTTCGGTTCCGCGACACATCGTAGCAGACGAACCCTCGTCGTATGCTCCCGCTCCTCGCCGGCCCCGCCGGAGCGAGGCATGACGGGATTGCATTTTGGCGCACTCCCGATTTTCTCGGTGCAGCGAGTGCATGCACGCGTGGGGTGTCAGCGCTGAAACGAACTCGGAGAGTGCAACCGCTCGTGGAGTGCCGGCCGAACGAACCCGTTCCACGCTGCGAGTGGGCACGCGTGGGCACGAGTGCCGTGAAACGAACTCGCTATAAGAAACATACTCAACTTCTCAAAAAGTATAATGAGTGGTAACAACCAAGCTTAAGTTAGCAGAAGAAACATGTAGTTTGAAAGTAACTTTGAGTTAAATAAAATTGACTAGATATATAAGCAAAGGTGTGTTACAAACGGATCAATTCTTGCATCCGTAGGGCAACTGCAAGAGGAAAAAAAAAAAGTAATTACACAGACGAAAATTATAACAAAAATGTTTACATCCTATTCATAGGCAATATCGACGTTTACCAGGAATAGGTGTGACAGCTACTCGCTTAGTTCTATATACACAGATATTAGATTGTGAAAATAGTGGTAAATAAGTTCAATCAAAAAAACCACTAGAGTAACCTGCCACTGATGTTACCATATCTGTTGCTGCTCAAAGTTATCATAAAACAAACATATGTCATATTAATGAACAGAGAAGGAAGAGGAACAGTTACATAAAACTAGAGGGCACACAGTCCCTTATCGCCATCTTGAGCGCAGTGTCACCCTTTCTCTACACCAAGTGACATTATTAGCTGTAGATTACTCCCAGAAGTCAAAAACTTATTTTCGGAAACCTGAATGAGACAGGCAAATGTCCTGCTTGTCCTCTGTCAATAACATAAACGTCATAATTATTGTGATCAATAAATTACATGGGTCCCCACCCCCTAACCTAAAAAAAGCTGTGCACATGGCAGGCTTCATGTTGCTTGGTAATGACATTAACGAGATAAACACTCACTTTTCTCAGTACTGTTTCTAAAGTGCAGTCAAAGTCAGCAAAACAAACTGACATATTAAGGAACATAATTTCCACATCAAAGGTCACTCAATGCCTGGAAAGTAGTTATAAAAGGGAAAGTCAGAGTGAAAGAAGCTGACTATAAACATAATAAGAGTAAAAAAAGTGCTTGCCTCTTTCTACAAAGTCACCTCTAGGCAAAAGCAGTGCCCTCCTGCAAAAAGCATATTAAAGAGTAAAGCTATACAGGGCGTTTCTTTAATTCTTTACGGAATTGAAAAAAAAAAAAAAAAAGCTGATAGCTACGTGGATTCGCCTTCAGTGTATGTTTGTGGGGCTTGGAGGGCATTCTATGAGGGGATAAATGTCACAGTATGTTGGCTAACAAAATTCTGCTAATTAACTTTTTCATAAACGGTTTAATGGGCCACGTTGCAATTGCAGTTTTAAAGGGAGCCATTAGTAAAGGCTAACCCAATTTATACAGTTTGCAAAAAAAAAAAAAACATTAAGATATTTATTGTTGAAATTTTGCCTTTCTTCGCTTGATACAAAACCGCGTGCTGAAAACCGCGCCTGGTTAGGATTCATAGAATAGTGAAGGATTTGTTTCTGGTTCATCGTCACTATCTCTACAGCGTGCCTTTCATAGACGCGCCGGCGTCACTCTTCTGAGATTGTGACAGATGGACAGAAGTGGCTATGTCACTCTTCTACCAAGCATAATCAGGTGCGCGTTTTGAATCAAGCGAAGAACGGCAAAATTTTAACGACGAGTATCACAAAGCTCATTGTCTTTTCGCAAATTACCTCCATTGGGATGGGCTTTATTGATTGCTTCCTTCAAAACTGCAATTGCAACATGGCCAATTAAGCCATCAAATAAAAAGTTAATTATCAGTTTTTGTTAATTAGTGAACATACTTTGACATTTATCTCCTCACCTAATGTACGCCGAGCCCCAGAAACATACAGTGAAGCGGCATTCACGTAGCTATCAGCTCTTATTTTTAAAAGATTTTGTAAAAAAATAAGAAAAAACATTCTGTATGCTCAAATCTTAAAAGCTTGCAATAAAAAAAAAAAAAAATGGGTTGTGGATATTTAGACAGCGTGATGTTGATCAGCCATTCAAATGATGCGCATACGTCTACGCCAGTGCAGTACAACTGGTAGTCTGGGTCATTCAAGGAAATATCATCGTCTCCTTCGGAAGTAAATTCGGAGCCTCGTTGACTTTGGACTTCAATCAAACTTTCTGTTGCCACGGCTTCTGCCGCCACCGGAAGAGCGCAAACATCTTCATCTGTGCTAGAGTCCACAGGATCTATCAGGGAAACGTGATCGTCTTCGTTTGAAGTAACTTCGGAGCCTTGTTGACTTCTGACCTCAATTAAGCTTTCGGTTGCCTCACCTTCTGTCGTCACCGGAGGAGCGCAAACGTCTTCATCGGTGCTGGAGTCCACGGGATCTTCTTTGCGGTACCTTTCTAGTTCCCTCTGAGCGTTTTGCGCGATTCTTCTTTTCTGGCGATCGGACAACTCCGACAGCGAACGCTTAACGCGCTCCATTCTCCACAATAACAAGTAACAAAATACCACGTACCTTGTTTTGTGTTATTTGCAGGGAGAACGGCGATTGAACGATAGGGCGATGGTTGCGATGGTGACGAGGGTGCGGATAGCGCTTTCAAAAGCCTCGGCCTTGCGCGGGAACACTAACGGCTGCGCAAACAAAAGAAAAGTGCTACTTCTGGCTATGGCTAGAGACGAAAGGCCTCGAGCCCGATAGAGTCCAGAATGGCCCCGCTTTCGATCATTTATTAATGAACAAAATAAATAATTTTATTGTATATAGTACCAAATAACACTAATAATTTTTTTAATTATAAAATTGTTTTTAATCACTTTAGCACTTTAGTCGATAATAAAGTTTGGTTGTGTTGGTGAACATTGGTGGACGTCGCTAGGTGACGCAAGCTACCGCTCGTTACTACTCGTTACAAAGGGTACTTATCTATCCATCCAGGCAGCGTACCCAAAATGGCAGCCGTGTTTTCCCGGTTTTCCCGTTCTTCCTAAGCGTTTTTCCAAGCGTTTTTCCGATGACACCGATTGAGAGCAGACGAAGTGATCCGCGTACAAGCTTTTCATCATCAGAAGTTTAAGAACTCAGGTTTACGAGTGCTACATCTGTGCATACTCTTTGATAGGCGCTTCAGATGTGCGAGTTCATATCGCGGGTGACGAAACTGTAGAACGGAAGCTCTGCGAGCGCTCTACACGGCCCTCGTACTTCCCATTTTGGACTGGAGTATTGCTCGGCGACCTGGTCCCCGCCCCAGCAGCACCTCTGGGAACGGCTCGAAAGTGTGCAGCGCCGTGCGACACGGATCATCTGTGGCACAGCGGACGGCTCGTACGATGCATGCCTGGTGTGGGTGCCCTTGGTCGGCGACCCCCCACGAGAGGCGACGGGCCTCACGGATGCGCGCACTGTGCCGGATGCTCGATGGACCGCTTTCCGGGATCTCGTTGTACTCCGCAGTGCGGACAAGCAAAAGAACTGGGCAGCCTGAGCCTCTCCGTGGGAGGACCACCCGCCACTGCTAGCTCTTCTCTCGCCAACTGGCTTTGAGCTCGTGACGACCAGTGACTTGCACCATTATTTTTATTGTTGCTGTGTGTGCTTGTTTTGTTTTACCCTACTGAGTCCCCTTTCTCCTGTCTCCTGCACTGTAGGGGGTGGCCTGCTAGTAGGCGCATATGCATAAGGGTTATCACCTTCTTGTCTAGCCTTGCACGTCGTCGCATACACGTCAAATCCGTGTGCAAATAAATTACAATCGCAGTTACAATTACAGAAACAAAAACAATGGTGACAAATATTCCTGCACAACTATACACTGCATTGACCCTTAAATAAGGTGCAGCGAAGGCTACAGCCACTAGACCGCAGCTTTGCAGCGTGAGACGGCCCTTTGGACATGAGTGAGCGAAAGGGCACGTGGTGCATGCATCCTGCTTCGTGGGCGCTTGCTCACTGGGGCCATTCGAAAGCTTTTGAGCTTGCTCGTGCTGCATGCAGGTGTAGCTCTACCAAAACTGAAGTGGCAATTGGGGAGACTGTGCATTCCGTTTACTATTTCTGATTACTGGGAGGCCATGCTCCGTCCATTTTAATTAAATATCCATTAGTTAATTCAGAAATTACTTCAGTAAAACCAAACTGCTACATCCATTCAATGGAGCCCTTTACACACAAAAGTATAATAGTTCCCAGACCATAGTCTGCAGACTATACATGCCTAAAAGTTAATATTTCACTCTGCAGACTATCTGCAGGTGCAGAGGATACAATACATTTTGTGTCTTTCGTTCTAGATATTTTACAATACAATATTTACAATATGTTTTGCTTTGCTGAAGTGAGAAACAGGTCATACTGTCAGTGTGTCGTCCAGGCCTTTGATGTCTTGGGGTTGACAGGCTGTTAGCTTAAGTCCCTCCAGGCAATCTTTGTTTGTCAAGCTTAATCCTCATGAGCTCTGTGATTCACCACGACAAGCGGGCTCAAAAGGACCTCTCCCCATAATGTGGACCGTCTAAGGAAACAGATATTCAGTTTGAATTTGCCCCTGTGGACTATACACCGAGTGGGGACTGTATAAGAAAAACACTTTTTTCGAGCCAAAATTAGCCCTTGTGGGCTTCACGCCGGGTGCGGACGAAGAAATACTGTAGCGGTTTATTTCCTTAGGGCATTGAGACATTACAGAGTGGAGTGGACAGAAATATCCAATTGCAAACAAACACATTAAAAACTAAATCAAAATATTGTTAACAAGACCCCGAATTCATTATCACACTGCATCTTTAAATTCGGTGCAATCAGCTAGGCCAGCGATAAGTAGGGGGGATGATTCTTGCCTAGTGATGACATAGGTGGGAATGACTGACAATAGGTGGAGGTGTGACATAGGGGGATGTCATTGTGGTGGTGGATCTTATGAAATAAATACAGGCGAGATATGTTTCTGCAGACAGAAAGGCGTGTTGTTCTCTCAAGTTGCAGGATATTTTTGTAACATTTTATAAGTTATCACAGATGCATCTCCTTAATGTTACCTTTGAAACATAGGCTCTTTGTTTCTGGATTATATTGCCCTAACATTTCTGCAGCAACATTTCAGTAACATACGTAAAAGTAGTGTAACGTTGCATCTCACTTGTGTAACATTGTGTTGATGTTTCGAAATAATGTTTTTGCAATATGGTTTTAGTAATATTGTCGTTACATTGTTACACGTTGCATAACGTTGCACAACATTAGCCACGTTGCAGTAACGTTCCTGCAACATCTCGTGCTACTAGGGTATTGACACTATGATGTGACTAACTTGGGCAGTGTGGCCCAGTCTCCAGATGAAAATGATCCAAATTCATGCAAACGCAAAGCGAGAAACATGCTCCGTCGGAAATTTGGCGCCTGCAAGGTCGCTTTCCCTCATGAAGGTTGGATCCAGCTCGACGCAGGTGACCGTTTCTCCGCCATTGCGGAGCGCAAGTTCGTCTGCTTCTTGCGCCGGGGTTGCAGTGACGTCAGGACGCCGAGCCCTGCTTGGCTCTATGGAAGGATAGTGGGTAGACTTCAAGGCAGCTAGCACTGAGGTCTACTCGTTATCCTTTCAATCGAACCAATCCGAGCTCGGCGTTCTGACGTCACCGCGAACATAGCAGACGAACTTGCGCTCCACATATAACGAATTTGGCGGCGCAAACAAAAGGAACGCGGTACTCTGGCTCCGCAAGCAGAACCTATATATATAGTTACTCTAGGCGCGCCTATATGGAGCCAGAGTTGCGCGTTCAGCCATCTTGGAATCCCAAGTTATGCGAGAAAGTCACTTCTCGCGCACGTAGGAGCCGTGCTCCGTCGATTGCGGCCGGTCACGTGACTGAATTCGGCGAATAGCAAAGCCGCGCATGGAAAACAGGAAAGGAGGAGGAGGAGGCAAAAGCAATGGATCATATGCCGGGGCGCGTGCAACGTCGGCGAAGCGACTTTTCTGCATGGCGCAGGATTCTTTGCTCCTCACGTGATCGATCTCGGCGAAAAGCAGCGCGGCGGTACGCGGAAAACAGACGCGCAACTCTGGTTAATTGTCGCAGGGAGCCTATAAAGGAGTACTCTTGGAGTGCGTAGCGGCGAGTGCCACGCGGCGCCCAGTTGAGCCGCTCATGTGTTCCCTGTTTTAGCTTAAAGAGAGTGCACGGTAAAATTGTGTGTGTTCAGATAACAACTAAATTATATTGTCATTGTTTTTAAGAATATCTTCCGCTCAATATCCGAATTTTTATTCGTCCCCCGCACAAGTAATTAAAATTTAAACAAACTACTCAAATTGCACCCGCAAAACACAAGGCGTTTTTGTTGGCAACAGCGGAAGCTCTGACGTAACATCCTGCAAAGAGAGCCAAGACAGCTCTTGACTGTTGTCTCAGTAAGACAACCTCGGCCCTGAGAAATACAGGATTAACGGTATTGAGGGACAATCGGTTCTTGGACGATAAAATTTGTACGCATCATCAACCACGTTGATCCAACCGGGAATAAGTCAACGCCCGCGAATCGGACGTTACCATGCCTGATGTGAAGTCATGACAGGACCAGCCATGACATGGGAAATTTGGCGTGCAGTTGCGTATTGATGTTCCTGATTAATTTAACAAATATTGGGGAGCCTTTTAAACAATTAAATAAATATCACAGCTGACTATATTTCAGCCCCCTCTAAGAAACCAGCGCAAAAACTTAGTGACTTTAGATTTCATCGGACAATCCCTTTTACTAGCGGATGCCCCACCTGCGACACTTAACAGCTTCCGGCTAGCACTAAAATGGGCCATGACATATTGCGCTGGCTGCATACGTGCAGTAAATACCTTTGTTTTCCTAAAATAGCGTGGAACGATTTTTTTTTTCTTCTGATTTTTTGTATCTGTTTAAGCCTTTACTTCTAACCTCTAAATGTTACCATCCATAAAAATGTGTGCATTCTAAAAGACACAGTCCATTAGATTGGCAATTTAGATAAAAATGTAATGATGGTAGAAACTTAACCTCGCGAAAAAATCTAAAACTAACTGCTGATTGCGCATTCAAAATGTCGCGCTTCATTTGGCACTACAATGGCTGTTATGGAACGGGAAGACACTTTTGACATGGATTAAAAAAACAAGAATCAAGATACACTGTTTGTGCGACGTTCAAATACTTCTTGGCTCTTTCTAATAGCATCTGTCCAAAGGCGAGCTTTTTTTTTTTTTTAATATTTTGATTTTACAGGCCTACCCTTCAAATATCTAAATGTTTCCATCACCGTAAAAGGAAGAACGTGTTTCGAGATGCAGATTCTTAGATTTTAAAAAGCAAGAGAGCTGATAGTGCTTGACTTTGTAGAGCTCCTTTTATGAAGTGCGCTGGATATGTTCCAGAAAAGGTCAGCGTGCCAGCGGAAGTGAAAACATGACCGATTGTCTTTGTAGTTTACAGTATATAGTTCACCGAACTTTTCTGCAAGTGATGCGCATGCTTTTGTTGCATCTTGTTTTTCATCGCGACATTGCATCGTGACCCTGACGCAGCGGGAACAATAGAACTTTGACTACTCCCGCAGTTTTGATGCGACGAGTCCTATCCATCCGTGACTTCGGGGTTTTAGCTAGGTATGCACCATCCGCACTTACCACCATCGCAGACTCAGATCGCTTGATCAACAATTCCAATCGCAGATGCATATCGATGCCGAATAAATATAGCGGATCATTGGGTGCATTCTTGGGCCGAATCGAGCAGCGGTGCCGCGCTTTGAGCCGATTGCGATTTCTATGGCCTATAGCCAATATACAACTCTTTTTCTTCCCTCCGCCCATACTTTAGATGTCGGTCCCCATACAAGCTAGCTGTGTGTATTCGTCACGATCGGAAAACACGATATTGTGACATCCGAACTCAAATGGGATCGTGCACACGGATGTCCATGCAAAATAACGGGCTCGGCGTCTATGCATGGAATTGATATCTATGCACTTCTCAACTATTCTCTATTCTCCGGGCTCTTATGAAGGCTCAATTCACCTCAAAAACACTGCGTCCAGGTGCACCCAGCAGTTTATCCAGGATTGTCAATCTGGGGGGTGGTGGGGGGGTTACGAACTTATTGGAGTAGTTTGGGAAGAGGGAAAAGAAAAAAAAAAGGGGGGGGGGGGGTACACACGGGTATATTATAGGTAGGGTTCGGAGTTTTCGGTTTAAACCGATAAAAACCGATAAAAGTACGCCGAATCCATTTTCGGAAATCCGGTTTTAGCCGAAAAAGGTCAGTTTTTAGGTTCGGCACTTCCGATTTAAACCAATAAAAGTATGTCGATTTCATTTCTTAAAATTCAGTTTTAACCGGAAAAGGTCACTGGGTGACCTTTATTCGTACCGCAGAGCCGTGGCGAAAAAGTGGGACAGTGTTTATCGAAACGAGTCCAAATGTATGGGATACACAGATGCCGCCACGACGTTTTGGTTTAATGTACGCATCATCAATCGAAACGTGATGTGCGAAATGCCCCATGACTCCACCATGGATGCAGGAATTTCCTGAGGGGGGGTCAGGCGTTGGTCAGCGTAGCATATGTTTAGGAGCCCCTCCCTCTTCGTTTTACGCCCTAAATTTTACACATGCAGAAATCAAGAGGGGGGTCAGGACATCCGGACCCCGCCTACAAATCCGCCCCTGTGTACGAGCATGCTTTCAAACTCGTTGTAAGGAAGACTGATTTGATGCAAGCTCTGCATGTGGTGTTGTGCTTCAAAACGTCGCACCGTGTCTCTTTTGGTGGTCACAATCGGTTGATTAATCGGCCGATCTTGGCTCAGGCAGCGCTCCATCTCATCAGCCTGCCCGTGTCCAGTGTTAGCGTTGAGAGAGCATTTGCGAATCAACGAGAACATGCGAAAGTACGTGTGTGCGTACTATAATAAGATCACGTAATCCGGATATGCAGAAGGTAAGGTTCCATGTTTTTTTGGACATAGGCTTCATATATAACTTGGCTGTATTTGTTTTGTTTTTTTTTGTTTTTGTTTGTTTCTTTTACAGTTGCACACATTTGCCAAATAAAGTGTCAATTTCTTTTTCAGTGCATCTGTGCCGCTACTCTTTGAGTGATCACAAATATCAAAGCTACAAGGATCATCATATCCGGTGTACGTTGGTGTTTATTTCATATTCACCGAAAAAAGCCGATAATATTTTGTGGAAATAAATATACGCCGAAAAAAAACGAAATTATGATTTTAAAATAAACACCGAAAAAGTAAGCCGAATTTTGAAAAAAATAATAGAAACCGAAAACGCGGAACCCTAATTATAGGCTACTTACATAAAAAAAAAAAAAGACGCTATTGTCCCCCTACAAGATTACAGAGGATTAACCCGTCACTCAAAATTCGTACAAAAGCAGCCGCTTCGGTGGCTGGAACGACTAGGCCATCCTCTCGACGTCAGCTCGTCTTGAGACGACCTACGTCACGATTGCGTTGAATGTCACGTGGTCTCCGCTGGGCCTTCTCCGAGCGCTTGCCAGAGTGGGCCGTTTATAACGAAAAATACAGCCACCAGGCTCAAAATACAAACGTGCGATTGTCATTTACGGATATTGTGGATCATATTCAACCTATTTTTGAACACGACGGGAATATTTCAAATTTCGTTGAAGTATTTCTTTAAGATGTTGACGAGTCTTATGCTATGTTCACTCCGCAGACGCAACGTGCCAATCTTTCGTAGCACACGCAAACCTAAGCGCAACAGGCGGAACGAGTTCATTCAGACCACGATTGCTTATTTATTTATTTATTATTTTCAAAATACTACCAATCCCCATTGAGGGATTATAGCAGGTATGGTACAAATAAAAACACACAATTTTCAGGCGCGCGAAAAACAGTAATTTTTAGAAATCGTCACTTCCTTTCATATTGAAACAAAACAGAACATGACAGAAAGAACTAACTCATGAACTTGCTGAGAAGGTCTTGTTCATGAGCTTGAATGAACACATCCACATTTGTGTAGTTAAAAAATAGCGGATCAAGGCTGTTCCAATCTCTTACAGCTCAAGGAAAGAAAGAGTACCTAAAAGTATTATTATTGAAAGAGTATTCGGTTAATGTATTGCAGTGTTTATGTCTTGTTGTTCTTGCCTGGGAAAAATTCACATACTTGTTCTTGTCTATTTTAAAGGCTTGTAGCCTGAACGAAATCGTCCCGCTTCTTGCGCTTACGTTTGCGTGGGCTATCAAAGATCGGCGCGTTGCGCTCGTAGCGGGAACATAGCATTACACATAAGCTCAACTCCTGTACTGTATGCCGATGACCTCACACTTGTTGAACCGATTAAGTCAACCAAAGATTATGATGACCTTCAGCAGGACCTTGACAGGGTACACATATGGACCACCCTGCTGGAAATGGCAGGCCTTTTCCAATTGAAATGCACAGCCAAAACCTATGAGCATGAATGTGCAATTGGCGCCGATGAGAAAATCCGATGTTTTGCACATTGGTGCAACTGGAAATGCTGCAGAGAAGCCGCAGCACGGGGGAAGGCCAAAGAATTCGTTGAGGGAAAGTCAACTTTAGGGGGCAAGCGCCATGATGCCAATTGTGTCAATGTGCACGACACTCAGTTTGCTCATTACCGCTCATTGCAGCCAGTGGCGCTATGTGGCAGAGCCATTGTACGGGAGATAGCAAAGAGCCATGCAATGCAGAGAAGTGAACTCGGTGCAGTATGGCAGTGACAATGCTCAATCGCCAAATTAGCACACCCTTGCAAAAATTTTCTATGGGACCGATAGAGATGTTTATGCGATCAATAGGATTTCATCGTACCAATGGGCATTTCTACTGGGCCGATAAAAAGTTATATCGTACCAATACAGACTTCTCTTGTACCATTAGGAACTTCTGTGGGACAAGCAGGAACTTCTATGGGACAAGATAGAAACTTCTATGGGAACAACACGAATGTTTTCTGGTCCGGAATACAAGTGCCTATTGGTCCTTCAATAGGATCAATAACAAGTTGTACTGGTTAAACTGAAAGATTCATTGGTGAAATGGAATGCATTTCGGATCGAGAACTTTTAATGGTCGACTGGGAATACAGAACATAAAATCTATTAAGTGGGCATCTATCAGGTTAAACAGTATGCTTAGTGGAGAAATTAGAGTTGTTCTATACTAAAGTTTTATGTTTTGAGCACAGGAAAATAATTTTTGCCGCAAATATACCCGATGGCAGGCACGCAGCCAGGATTTTGATTCGCCCATGACAAAATACTGTATGAGGGGGAGGGGGGAAAGGAGGCCCCACCAAATGAAAGGTTTGGGAGGAGGGGGGGGGGGGGGGGGGAGGTCCCATGGTTCTCCCCCCCCCCCCCCCCCCCCCGTGCAGATATGTGCGTGCCCGATGGGTTCCTCTCTGTCAAATAAACATTTTTTTTTAGCTATATAACTTGGGTTGGGCCATGTAGACACTAGTTAAATAAAACATTCAGTTAATAAAGTGAATATGAACTCTTTTTTGTCACGTGTGTTAGAATTTCCTGATTACGTACTGTCCTCCTTCGTATTATAAAACATGCGGCTGCCAGTAAAACATAAAGAAAAGACTATGGGGAACGGGAACATTGTGTGTGCACATAGTATGCACAAGATTCATGAATAATTATATATCGACAAGCCACGAAATTCAGGTATCATCGGAACTCTGCAGTTTTAGCGGTGTATTCTGTCCTTTTGTTTTCCAGGATGTTTCAGTAACAGTAATAGCGTAAACGATTGCACCAACTGGATTATGTATTCACATTAGACTTTGCTCCGTTTTATTCAGTTTTACCTGGTTTCGGAGTGGAACGTTCTCGTTTTTGTATAAATTTTGCTCCAGAACTGAGCAAATCAGAGTAAAACCGGGTCAAAAACAGAATAACACTGACTTAAAAATCCTATTATCATCTTTCACGATTGGTCCAAAGCTCTCCGACTTCCGACGTCGGGACTTTAAAACTTTGGCGGAGTTGGCGAAAAAATGCGATACTTCAGGCTTTCATTTTGCCATGTGAACGCATCCTGTTTGAGCCCTAGTCGAGGCTACGCGCTCGTTCTGGGGCGGCAGATCACGTGCACATTCTATCGTGGGCATGCTTTTTATTAACAGAAAAGTAAAGCCGGTAGTGCCGAATAACATCCAATAATTATTAACACCATAAAAGTCATTAAAAAAAAAAGCACATAAAATGCGCGCACTGTTGCGTTCGGGAGGGTGGCGACCTCAGGCGCGGAACCAAGAGTTGGGGCTGCGGCTCGCTGCTACCATGGCCCCGAGGAAACAGGCCTGGAGTGGGAGTACTGAAGGAGAACTTTTATATACAGTGAATATACAAGAGCATGGTCGACTAATTAATCGGTAATCGGCAGTCTGCAGTCGGCGGCTTCGGGCTCTCTGAGCCCAAGTTATATAGCCCTTCGAGGGCGAGAAGGCCCTCTGAGAGAGAGGAGCCTTCCCCGGTGTTGGAGTGTTCACGAGGTGTCCGAAGTGCGGGGGCGGCTGAGGCAATTTCCCGGTGTTCTTTCAGCGAGGGGCAGATGATGTAACCCCTCGACGTTCTTGCCGCGCTCCAGTGGCTGATGTAAGGAGTCGACGTTCTTGCTGAAACTCAACACCGACAGACCCACACACACACAGGCACGCACACGTACGCCGGTGTTTCTCCTTGCGAGGGCCCGCGATTCCAGATGGTCTCGTGGCTTCAGGAAGACGTTCTGTTTTTAGTTTAAAGCCCCCAGTGAAGGCCGTCGCAACAGCACACATACACACACACGAAATAAGGATGACCTTCCCGAATTTATGATTGCACCTTGTTTCACGCACAGTAAGTGTCAGGCAGCGCTTTCCACTTTGTAGTTGAGCAAGGAAGTTCCTTTTTGAAAGGCATTTTACGCGCTTGTTGGCAGTTTGGGCCTTTAGTTTGGCTTCTGGCTTCCCAATGTTGTAGTTTTCCTTGATGCCGGGAAGAGTGTACACTCCAGCAATGAAGTTTTCGAGATTCAAAAGCCCTTTATTTTGCGTCCAATTAAAATGAAGGCCAGCCGAATTAGGGTACGTCAGACTCGTTACATTCGTCTTTGGCAGTAGCCTTTTCGGAAACTTGGACAGGAAATTGGTCTTCACATCTCCCGTCACTTTCACAATTTTATCACTTGTGTCTTCACTAACTGGCCCAGTACTGTGACCGCTTCTGGTTTCATTGGTACTACTTAGTTCACGGGGAGTTTTTGTCTCACCGTGTTCCGAGACAACCGAGCTTACAGAAACTGCTGTCGGCGACGTTGGTTCTGGTCCCTGGCCTGTTGTAGCATTTTTCAGGACACAACTTCGTCTCAGGACTGTTGTCCTTGGCAAGCTGGGTATACTTAGTGGCTCCAAGTATATTTTTTTGTTTGGGTTCATGGTCGCACAGCGCGACACCCTACGTGTCTCAAATCCAAATTTTAAAATTCGCACCGACGTCGTCCCGCAGCAAATGCAATTTTCTAATTAAAATGACAAATAAAAATTACTCCGTTATAAGTTTAATATATATTCAGTATTTACATTTGACAATTAAATAATACCATAATTTTTAGAAACGTTTATTATTTTCTTAAGTGCATCAGTCACACTTGCGGGCTTGCGGGTTACACCACGTGACAATATAGAGTGAGCTGGAGTCAGTAGAGTGAACAGTGGGGTCACCCGCATGCATCCCGCATGACATATAAAACCAAAATAAGTTTTCAAAGTGCAATTTATGCAAATTTTTTGCTAAATTAATGTCAATAAGTAAAGTTTTTAAGTATTCGTTTACTTCAGCAAACAAAAAAAAGAGTTAAAATACGAAGTATTATAGTCACGTGATACATCCCCTGCGTCAGGAAGTGGTCCGACGTGATAAACCGAACGGTCCGGCCGGAGGACAAGGAAGCGTGGAAGAAGAACCGAAGCTTCCGAGGCAACGTTCGCGGGAAGTCTAACCGCTTGAAGCACGTTGCAGAGTCGAGACCAGTTGAGCGGCCGGAATTTTACGAACGATTATGCAAGTGTACGTCTTGAGGACGACCATGAGCCACATATCATCTCAAATTTCTGCCCGTCAAGCCTTGTGACGAAACGGAATCTGACTTCTTCAAGGCGCGGATCCTAAAGTTGTTTGGTAAGTTCTAGTCTCCACACGCGTTGTGCCCAGTCTAGTGACCATCTCCTTTAAGTTAAAAATTGCAGCTTTAAGCACAATATGTGGGAGTAACTCTCGGCGCCGGTTGTTTCAGGATCGCAGAGTGACGCGGAAACCCAGTGACAGTAAGCGGGTGCTAGTACCTCCGACGAGATGAGTGACTGCCCGGGAGGGCTGGAGGAAGCTTGTATGAGACAGGTAATTGTAATTTCATTTTCGCGCTTGCGAAGCAATTCATAAGACGTATTTTAAATTTGAGATTTTCTTTAGTTATGCCGCCGCAAGTACAAGGAATTTCATTGATAGGGGTGCCGTGTGTTTGTTTTCATATGCCCAGAAACTAGGTAAAGGTTATGTGTTTTAACATTTTTTCTGTACTGATAGGCTTAAGGTTAGAATGAATTATATCTGTCAAGGCGTGGCGCAGTCTGTGTCTATTTGGAGAAGAGGTATGTGTGTGTGCGTGCGTGCGTGCGTGCGTGCGTGCGTGTTTGTTTGTTAGTTCGTTGGGGGAGAGAGAGGAGATGAAGAAGAGGAGGAGGGTGAGGGATCACGTCGAATCATTCAAATCGTTAACTCTGATAGTAATGAGGTAAGAAGGATACCTGCTAGTTACACCGGTTCGGTTTTGTGCCAAACTCAAATTGCGTTTTGCCGCGTAAATATTGCTACAATTTTTTTTTTCATCAACAAAATTAATTTTGAGGCATGCCGTTGACAAATAGGACCCCTGTTTTCAATCCCAGTCCAGGTTATTCGCGACTCCAGCGAACTATAGATGGCGCGCTGCTCAGGCAAAATTCGGACGAAGGAAGGTCGTTTTCGTTGTTCAGCATGCGGACCATCACAAATTCCTGCACTGCAGCGTAAAATCGGTGTTACATTTGAATGCAAAGCGATTTTTCGACCCTAGAAACATTCGTCTACTCAGTGCGTAGGAAGGACGCGGTGGAATCATTAAAATAATTACTGGAAACAATGTTTGTTTCTATGCTGCCTACGAGAACCAAGCAGCGATAGCAGACGACAGAGTCGGGACAACCTCCTCTCCTGAGCTACGCGGCGTCGATTTCGCTGGAGTCACGAATATTGCGCTGGTAAATTTCCTGTACATAGTGCTGCTTCAAAGATGAACTGAAGTTTGTCTTCTATGTGTGCATTGGCAATGGCATGTGGCTCAACAAGACTTCACACACAAAAGTTCTCAAATTGAAGAGGGAATCAATGTTCATCCGGTAAGGTTTGGTAATTATCTCCGCCACAGATGGCCTCCTTGGCGAATTGTAACCGGCAGACCTTCAAACCGCACAAAGGCTAAGCAAAGCCAGAACTGGATGCAGCAAGACTAAAAGCTTTATAATATACTGTAAGGACTATGGCTTTATAATAAGCCTTTTATAGCAAAACATACTGATCTGAAAAGCGTTGTTTGTGGTTATTTTAAAGTGGTATACGGAAACTTCGTTGTATTGTATTAATTCTGGTTCACTGCACAGTTAAAAGGTTTGTCTTCGTTTGCTGCCAGAGAAATATAGCTTGCGATGAACTAAATCAAAGTTATGACTGCTGGTGTCATGTACATATTCAGAACTTTTTTTTATTAAAATAATTGTAATCAAGTGTTTTTATGGGTTTTAGGACTGTGATTAAGATGCGTCAATGTGTTTTCTAAGAAAGACTACTAATTTGCAGTTTGTATCTTCTCCTAAAATATTTCGTAGATCTGAGCATGTATTCATACCTGAATATGTGCCAGGCATTCCCCAGTATGTGTATAATTGTTTACTAGGCCTGTAAGCTTCCCCACTACATCATTGCCGCTATGTTAGCGCTTCCCAGCTATTATTCGAGAGAGATAAGTGTTTCTCATGATCAATTAGGGTGAGATTGTTTAGCGTTAATGTTTTTGAGTCCCCCATTTTTAATTCCTGACAGAGCGCTTCAATGTCCGTTTATTTTTGGTTTGCCGCTATTTATCACCACAAGCAAAAACATCACGCCACTGGGATTAACCTGAAGCTCACCTCATGATTAACGACGCTGCCGTCCACTGTCTTAAGGTGGGCCTACATTCATGGGTACTTGTCTAGTGGTTCTGGAGTTGATGTTGCTGAGATAACCGAGACGCCGATTTCTACGATGGCCTCTGTCAGCATCATGGTCAATTACAGCTGGCCCGAGCCTGAACCAGGCCAATCAACGTGCTGGCCCGAACCAGGCCAATCAACGTGCTGGCCCGAGCCCGGCCCGGGCCCACAGTCAAAAGTCCGAGCCCATCCCAGGCCTGGGCTTTCGGGTAAGCCCGAGCCCGTGCCCAGTGGTATAATCTTTAATCCAATCGCCATATTGAGATAAAGACGTCAAAATTTCTCAGTTTAAACGTCGGAAGTGCCTCAATAAGAGCAGGTATAAATATTAGTAGCAAATTTAATGATAAAAAAACTGCGCCGACTTTACTCAACAAGATTAACAATTTAATGAAGCGTTTCGTCTCCCATGCGGGGAACATCATCAGTGAAACCTTCAAGCAGGAATGAGCGAAAAAACTTCAACAATCTTATTTAAGCAAGTCCGCATAAACATCGGGGGAGGGGGCCGCGGTTGGAGTTGCAAGCTGATGAGTCACTTCAGATGAACCATGATTCCACCAACCTTCGTGGACCCCACCTTTGTTCACACGCCAGAGTGGACGCATTCTCAAAGTCGAAACTGTGACCCGTATTCCAACAATGGTCTACGAGTTCCGTCTTCGCTGTGTTTGTTTAGGCGAGTGCAGCGCTTCCAGCCTGTCTCCCCAATGTAGGATGTGTCACAGTCTAGACAGTTCACTTTATACACAACACTGCACTGGGACTCTGGGGGGGTGTAATCTTTAGGTTTCGAAGTGAAGTCACATAGTTTATGGTGGGGTTTGAAAGCTGTGCGGATATTCAAAGGGGCGAGGGCCCTGCGAATGGACTCAAAAGCACCTCTCAAATAGGGTATTGTTGCTTGCCCTGTCCTAAGTTGTCCATTATCCTGACTTCTTTGTCCCATCTGTTTGTGCGTGTTATCAATAAAACGTTTCGGATAATTCCGCTTCATCAGCAGGTCAACAATAACAGCATCCTCAGAAGCGCACAAGCCGCCTCGGTGGCTCCGAGGCGAGAGCGCTGGCCTACGGATCCCCATGTGGCGGAGGCTTATTGCGGAGCAGGCGCCGTGTAACCGAGCTTTCGGTTGCACGTCAAAAGATCCCCAGGTAGTCTAAATTAATCCTCAGTCCTCCGCTGGGGCGTGCCAGATGCCCGTCGTTGGTTTAGCACGTAAATCCCCCAAATTTGACTTTTTTCTCTGAAGCGCGCAATTGAGGATTAGAAGAAATGCGTTCGGACCGGTGTAGTAGGTTTTTTACGACAGCCCTTTTATGTTCGACAGAATGATGCGAGTTAAAGCTTAAGAGGTTGCCTGTATCACAGCTTTGCGGTACACTGTTGTATATAAGCGACTGGTACTATTTCGGAACACATTAACATACAGAAAAGGCTTTGCACCGTTCTGTTCAACTTCATGTGTGAATTGGATTGATGATTCAATGCTGTTTAAAGCTAAATGAGAGTCACAAAAGGGACATGGCAAAGGCCACGCATGCGACAAGAGCGAAGACGGAACTCGTAGACCATTGTTGGAATACGGGACACAGTTTCGACTTTGAGAATGCGTCCACTCTGGCGTGTGAACAAAGGTGGGGTCCAAGCAGGTTCGTAGAATCATGGTTCATCCGAAATGACTGATCAGCTTGTGACTCCAGCTGCGGCCCCCTCCTCAATGTGTATGCGGACTTGCTTAAATAGGACTGTTGAAGTTTCTTTCGCTCATTCCTGCTTCAAGGTTTCACCGACGATGTTTCCCACATGGGAGACGAAACGTTTGACTAAATTGTTAATCTTGTTGAGTAAAGTCGGTGCAGGTTTTTTTATCATTATGATTCCCGGCTTTTGAAATATTTTTGCAGCACATTTAATGAAGAAATGGATGCCGATAAACACCTGCCAAGGTTGACTAAAAATAAACAGAAACATCCAATCAATAGTTATGATTGCACTAAGCGGTTGCCATGTGGATGTTTTTTTATGTTCGACAGCTCAGCAAAGTCTGCGGATCTGGTTATGCTTCCTGTACGAGACAGATCACGAAACGGTTGCTGACTGACCAGTTGGGGCGAAAATTTTTGTGGGAAGGACGTAAGAGAAAGTTGACATTCAGGAACCTTCACCTTGCTGAGTGCATCATAAGTAAGTAATCTCTGGAAAAGTACTGCAGATCGCTTCACACATGGAATCAGATTTATGGAGCTGTTGGTGTCGTGCGTCTGTTGCTTTTTTTTTTTTATCAGATGCAGTGCAGAGCTGCCATAAATGTGAAGACTTCAAGGTAGAAACCATGGTCACGGATTAACTTCGCCACGCACCTGCCTGACATCAGTCATCTCAAATGGTAAGCTGGTCTTATTAAGCTGATGTTAGCACAAAAATCAAACTTTTCTAGAACAGTAAGTATGGTGTGCAATTTCTTCAAAGCATAATTTCTATATAAGATTATTTGAATGCTTTAAATATTGAAGCCAGTGACACCTTTTTTGGTTTAATTTGAGAGGAAATACTACAGGTGTGAACAGTATTGAATAATTTTAAATAAAAAAAATTTCTTTGGAGTGTTTCTCTAAGAGGAAAATTTTCATTATGTAATAGTACCTTATTATGGATTAAAAAGAATGCATAGACAACGAATTTTAAGAACACTGATATTTGATGTAAATCTAACAAACAAAAGTTGGCAATACAGTACACACATCCAGCATGAATGTGCTTTAAAAACAAGGCATAAAATACTTTTGATTTATTTACATCAGTTCTAATTCTTGCATATTTGAGTCACTTAACTTTGAACTTCACTGTTTTATTAGTTTTGTTTCAAAGAATGGTAAACCACTGCTCACATATCTTTAACGTAACATTTTTTCGTTGCTTTTCAGGAACATTCTGCACCACGGGAGAGAGAGATGTGAACTGCCTTAAGTGGGCCTTGAATGCGCGGAGCTTTTTATTATGTTTATCAGACATTTTTTTTAAGCAAAGTATCCTGCATTGTTCAGTAAGTATACTTTATTTTGAAAACCTCATGCTGTCTATGCAGCATTGTTCAAAAATTATACTTTATTTTAAAAGCATCAAGCACTGCTCGTCTGTCTAACAGTAACAATAAAGAGTTAATGGCGATTTGTTTGGCACTGCAGCTTTTTCTACAGAACGGATGTGCATGCCTGACAGGCTGGGCAGGAATTTAGTGTGCTACTCACGTTCAAAGTTTCGCTGCAAGACTGCAGCGGCATCTTTCGCCATGCAGTCGGTGCTACAGCTCTCATGGAATTCTGGTGTCCTCGTCACTAGAGCATATGACTACTGAAGCCTTAGACTTCAGTAGTCAATTCCTCGGGGCCGTTCGTCATAGCTTATGACAATGTTTGTGTCCAGTATTTCAGTTCTCTCGCATGTGGCGAGGTCCACCTCACTGGAACGAGTTAGCATCAGTAGTGTCGCCTTCCTTGTCAGTGTCGTCTGCATTGATCCTGTGGTAAAGCTTCTGAGCTTGATGGTGAAAAATAAACTTCAATATAAAGAATGTCTGCTGCGGGCCTGATTGCTACATTATACATCTGTAATGCGCCATTTGGGTATACATTGAGAGCATGCACGGGCCATACAGCAAATCTGCCCTCTGAGCTCTTGTTTTGTAAAGAATTGGACTCTTATCCGTTTAAATTTTTCTGTAGGACAGTTTACACGCTATATGCTAGCATAAAATGAAGGCTGCTTAGGCACTTCCTTGCCCTCCTGCCATAGGGCTGGTCCCTATACCAGGAAAGGTAATATTTCTGAGGTATGTACATGGTACATCCACAGGATCAGGCTGAACATCCTACAATGGTCCTGAATGTCCAGCTGCATCAACTAGATTGCGTTAGTGGTACGTTTACTGTGCAGTGCACTTTGCACTGCACAGTAGACACTTTCAATGTTGGATGAATCGTAGCAGATATCCACTGGATATGTTAAAGGGATACTGAACCAAAGAATTTGGTGTCGATAATAAGTGGCGCACGTTCTTTCCCCGAGCCAGCAGCCGCCGGTGTGCGCGAGCACACGCAACAAAAATGACGTCAAAGACCTCCATTCGCGCCTAAGAGGACAGTGAAATGTATGGGCTTCGGGCGAAAGGGGAATAAAGACAGGCTTTTCATCTTTGCAAGTGAAAGCTAGGTGCTTGTTTGACCAATTAATCGCTTACCTTTTACACCAGACAGCACTGTGTAGATGAAAAACTTCTCTTTATTCTCCTTCGGCCCGAAGCCCATACATTTCACTCTCATCTTAACGAATGGAGGTCTGTGACGTCGTTTTTGTTGCGTGTGCTCGCGCACACCTGCGGCTGCTGGCTCGTGGAAAAAACGTGCGCCACTTATTATGGACACTAAAATCCTTGGTTCAGTATCCCTTTAAATGTCCGAACAACACATCTCTCGGATGTTTAATAGACGGTTGCTGGTTGACTGGGTACCATCAGACCAATGTGCACCGGGGCACCTGTTGTCAATTACCGCTCATTGGTTTTCGCCCCCTAAACGCCATCAACCCAATGTGCACAGGGGTGCCTGTCGTCAATTGCCGCTTATTGGTTTTTGCCCCATAAATACCATCAATCCAATGTGCACAGGGGGGCCTGTTGCCAATTGCTGCTCATTGGTTTTTGCCCCATAAATACCCTCAATGCAATGTGCACTGGGGTACCTGTTGCCAATTGCTGCTCATTGGTTTTTGTTTCATAAATGCAATCAGCCCAATGTGAATTCCCTAAAGGATTACCAATTCAGCCCAATGTGAATTCCCTAAAGGATTACCAATTGGTGCACATAGGTTTTTGTTTCATAAATGCATATTGCTCAATGTGTCTGGACCTACAGTTGCACATTGGTTCAATGTGAATTTTGGCCTCATTTCACATCGCCCATTTCCAGCAGGGTAACCTTCTCAAACCATGTTCATTTCATTGCATCGCGTTCCCGCCGTCTGCTGGGGTTCATACAAAATATCAGCAGGGGCCTAGGACCCATGGTGATGGCGAAACTATACACCGCCCTTGTTCTGCCCATCCTAGAATATTGTTCACCCATCTGGTCCCCTCGATCCACGTCAACACAAGACATTCTGGAGCGGATCCAGCGGAAAGCCGCATACGGGGTCTACGCCCGGAGTTCCCCGATCCCTCGTCTCCAACCAAGCGACATTTCGACGAGCCAGCTACTCAGAACCTCAGGATCGCTAGGTTGGACATTTGAGAAAAGGTACATGGAAGTGACGTAATGCAAAGGAGGAGCGTATCCCAGCAACACTCACGTGGCGGCTCTGCCCACTTTGACGCCGCTACGTCATCGCAAACTTGACACCCGTCACCCGTTTCAGCGACGTCCGGAGCCAACCACCGACGAGCGGAAGTAGCTACGCATTCCCTGAGGCGTCCCTACGCGCGGGATACGGGGTAGGATTTACTACGACGCGGGGAGCAGTTCCTGCGTTTAGCGAAGGAACGGCAACCTATCCTGTGCGTCGCTGGCCGTCGCATCTGTTCTAGTACAGGTAAAAGTATTGAAAAACAATCAAAACCTTTTGGGCGTTGTTAAAACAAACCGCTTTTTTGTATCCTTTTGCAATACATTTAAGAATTAATTGGAGAGAAAGTTGTTCCAATATTATGCGGGATGTGTGCTACGCGCCTTCTTCAAACCAAAATGTCGAACCACGAGGAGCCGGGTGTGCCGGGGGAAGCGGAGGGGTCGGCGGATCCAACGGGGAGCGCGCGAGTGACCGCTGCTTTAGTCAGAAACAATTTTTTTATCTTTCGAGAACTTGCTATTGCTGTACTCAAATAAGAATGTTTGGCGCAACATCTGTGATAATTCTTTCAAAGTGGTCCAGTGTTTATATAGTGGTATGCTAGTCAGAGAATATATATGTTTTTTTTTTTCTTTCGAAATTTAACTATTGTGCTCAAATAAGACCAGAGTGTTCAACAAGATATCTGTGATATATACTTAAGATTGCCCAATTGCTTACATGGTTGCAGTCGATGCTCAGTTTCACTTCCAAGAATGAAATATTACATTCCATGTTATCACACTTTTATTTATGAAGTCACAGGTTTTTCTTTAAGAAATAAAGCAATTTTCAAAACAAACTACATGTGCACTGTCTTGCGATAGCACAATCACCTAACTTTGATGAAGTACCCTAAAATAGATAATAAAATGGAGCAGAAGGCAAGACGATTTGAAGCATTTGTAAAATGAAAAAATGTCCATGACAACAATATCCCTGGTTCAATCAGCAACTAAGAAAGCAATCTCTGCAAAAACAAGCATTTCTTTCTAGAGGTAGTCTAAATTACTTCTGAGTTCTTTGCAGGGGCAATCCAGATGACCTGTTGGTCTGGCAACTAAACCTCCGAACCTTTTCTGTCACTGTAGACTACGTCTCGTGCCTTCTGCTCATAAAAATTTTAAAAAAAAAGGCTGTATCGATTTCACCGCGATGCACTCGACACGTATCCGGAGGCAGCACGCTGGCTGTGCGACGAACTTCACAAGGTGTAGGAGCTGAAGAGAGTATGTAGCTTGTGGACGGCCATGACTGTGGAGCAGGAAGCGAAGTGTGCACTTTACGGCTTCCACGGGGAGGGCTTCACTCAGGGCAAGGATGTGACGGGGTCCTTGGTGGTCAGGACCTCAGTCGTGGTGGCGAGAGGTTCTTTGTGGCTGGCGGCGTCCGTGCTGGGCACCACCGCAGCGAGGGCGCTGAGGGGCTTCCCGACGGTGTCCCTGGTGGTCGGAACTACCGTCGTGGCGGCGGACCCCTTGCGTGTGGCGCTCCGCACGGGCACGTCTGCGGCGGGTTCCGAACCGGGCGACAAGGCGCTGCCTCAGAGCCTTCCCCCTGTCCGAGAGGCCGACCGGAAGGCCGACCGGAGGGCCGGCAGGAGCCAGCCTCTCGGGAGCCGACGCTGACCTCTCCGAGCTCGGCTCAGAACCGTCCGAGCTCGGCTCAGACTCCAACTCTGACTCTTCAGGGTCGGAGTCTGACTCCGGTTCTGGCTCGCTCGATGCAAGGCAGATGTTGTGGAGCACTGCACATGCCGAAATAATGGCGGTGGCTGTTGAAGGGTGGTAATACAGAGCCCGGTGCCTTTGCAGACACCGGAGTCTGTTTTTCAACAGCCCGATGCAGCGCTCCACAACAGACCTGATCGAGGAATGCGCCTTATTAAACCGGCCGCAAGCGGTGGAGGTCGCGTGGTTCCCGGGGACAGGGGTGATGAGCCAAGGCTCCAAGGGGTAGCCGCTGTCACCTGCACATGTAGAGGATGGAACATATTACAATCTTTACTTTTTAAAATAAAAGGCAAGAAAACAGCTGTGTGCAACTATGTCAATTCTAATGTATCTTAAGTGGGACTTAAAAGTGTGTTAATATTTCTGCACTACAGTATCAGTTTACATTATGATTAATTACCACCAGCTTGCCTGCAAACTCCCTGTTATTTCATGTAACTATGTGTTTTCCTGGTGGGTTGTATGGGATGTGTGCACGATTCCTTAGGGGTGCTGTGTTGTATGCAAGTGCATTATTAGGCCCTTGCATCCGACAGATAAAAGCTCTGTTGCTTTTGGGAGTGTGGCCGTGACCTTAGGCACGGGCAGAGCAGAACACGCTGGCCTTGTCTTTGGAAAGCAAGGGGATAAGGCGCCAGTTCGACGAACCTCTTTCCTAATCCTCGGTGGAGTTGGAGATGGGGAAAAGAGAGGGGGTGGTTAGATTGGAAAGGAGTCAGGTCCTGTTGGGACACGGAGGGTCTAATAGGAGGAGCTATATAAGCAGACCGAAGAAGAAGGGTCAGGGAAAAGAATCCAGTGTGTGGGACAGAGACAACCCGAGGACAGATTTGGCGAGCCCCAAGTGGCCAAGGAGGAATTGATGCCATTCCGTACAAACTGACGACCGTCAAAGCGACCAGGCGAGCCCCCAGGTATCAGTCAAAGAGCTCCAACTTCATGCAAAAACCAACCAGCAAGAGGGTACAGGCAGACAGTAACAGTGAGCGGGCCGAACCGGGCAGCGACTCGCACTGCGGTCGCATGCCTTGCATAGTCAATCACTGTCGTGAGATTGGTGTAGTGTGGCTTTCGTAGCCTGCAGAGTGTGAGAGTTATGTGGACATAAACAGAGATTAATGGCCAAACGCTGGGTGTTGTCTCACTTCAAGGCGTTCCAGCAACTGTGTCTGTGTGCCTCACAACAAGCACAGTACGTGTGGTACTGTGGCTTTTAAGCAGTGGGAGCCACCGTGTGCGTAAGGAATGAATTTAGTATGCTCACCAAGCAGGAACCGGCCGTCGCGTGGCACCTGCCCTTGATCGAGATGGTTTCGGAGCCAGGAAAATTGCCACACGAAGGAGTCGTGCACCGACCCGGGATACCGTGGGTCGATGCACATTATCCGGCAGTCGGCGTCACACATCTGAAAGTGAGAGAGATATTGACATATAATTACCTGAATCCACAAGTAGTAGATTGTACTTATGGTTCACAAAGCAGTCGCAATTTCAGAACCTTTTAAGTTATTTTGTCTGACACATGCATTTCAACACACCTTCCTGGATGCAAGGTACAACTAACTACCTTGAAACAAAAATAATGTGTTTTTTTTTTTTACGGAAGCTTGCACGTTTTAACAGACAAGTATTATTTTTGGGAGAAGAGTATCACGGCTCACATGCTACGTAGAGCACACGCTCGCGCAGTCGTGAGACCCCACAGCCCGAAGTCTTAAAACGGCATACTTAAACCGTATCAGCAATACGTGTTTTTTTTTCTACAGATTTGGGGCGCGTTTTGACAACGTAACATGAGTGTACTTACCACCATCACGTTGAGGGCGTAGAAGTACTTGCGGCACCAGTACGCCGCCTTCGTGGCGGTGGGGTCGTTCTTGGACGGGCCGACGATGGAGACCATGGTCCCGTCCACGCAACCGATGACGCCGGGTATCCTGCCGAGCAGCCTGAAGCCATTTTGAAAGTGTCTATTGTCTTATTTTCGCCTATGAATCATGTGCATCGGTGGCATATAATGGAGAGTTACAGCAAACCGGAGATCAGGTCCGGGATTGGTACCCGGTAGCCGACCGGCGCCACTGCGCGTGCGCAGAGGTGGAGATTAAAATCGGCTGGCTGCCAGTGCACCGACCAGGGCCGTACAGAGAAAAAAATTTCGGGGGGGGGGGGGGGGGGGGGGGGGGGGTCAGAACCCCCTATCCCCCCCCCCCCTGGTTACGGCCCTGGTTCTAGACATTGTTATGGTTCGGTTGTTATCGTCATTGCAGCGATTGGACACAGGACACTACCCGAATGCTTCTCGAGCTATCGATTATCACGAGCCCAAATCGAGTGTCCACGCCATGCTCGGGTCCAATCTATGAGCCGCATTCAAATATCGTCACTGGGCGGTACTGCTACCGCCGAGCTACGTCATCGGGTTTTGCGAAGGAGAGATTGAATGAAAGCACTCGGTTTTGTCCTCAAAATTACAGCGCAACAAAGAAGTTTCTTGGTCAGTGGCGTTGCTTGCGAGTATCCTTGAGTCCCACTAGTGCCAGTAAGCTCGTTTAAAGTGAAAAATATTCATATTGAATATCGTTGCGCCGCCCCTTTAAACACTTCTGACATTCTTGAAGTGAAGCCTTCTCTTTCAGAATTTTCCTTCGAACGAAGGAAAAATCGTAATCTTTATTGGCTCAGAAGAGCCGTGGCACCGCGGAAAGGCGACAGCCCGTACCATGGAGGCCCGCGGTGCCACGTCTAGTGATTATGATTATGAGATGATATATACAAGGGGGGGGGGAGGGGCGACGCGGCCTTCTCAACATCGCAAGCAGTGTTGCTTCGGGGTTCGCCAAGACACTTCTATCAGCTGTAAGGAGTGCCTGGGCAAAGGGTGGTGTCCGGAGGCTTCTCTGTGCGTTGCGGCTGGAAAAGCCTTGGCAGTTTGATGGTGTTGAGGACGACGTGCTCTTCTGATCCGCCGCACGAGTCTTGGAGGTTCGGCGGCGGTACAGGCCAGTAGGCAAGCGAGCCAAGGTGACCTTCGGTAGGCTGTTCAGTGGAACTTCTGGATGGTAAACCCTGGAGGTTGATGGTGCGCTCGCTCACTTCGTTGAAGGCAGCGGCTACAGGCGGCGGCCCAGTCAAAGCAGACGGCTGCCACCCCCAATGCATTGACGTCCAGGGCTAGAACGCAGCGCCTCGGTCAACATCAGGTAATTGTCTATGTACCTGAAAACACGAATGACTTCTTCATCCAACCGGCTTGCAATATCCGTCGAACATCGCTAAAAACAAGTATCTCAGCACGGGCGCCAGGCCCGTCCCAATGCACACACCCTTCTTCTGTACGAGCTCTACCCCTTCATAAACAACATACGTGGAGTTCAAATAGAAACGTAACAATTAAAAAAAAATCCTTATTCACGCCGCATTTACTCTGGAACTTTATAATTTCAAATGTTTCAAAAGTGGCTTAAACAGAGCAAATAAGGCAAGGAAGTAAGGGACAACAGGAAGGAAAGAGCGGAGACCTTCCTGTTGTCTCTTCCTTCCTTACCTTATTTGCGCGGTTTAAATCAATGTGTCCAACCAACTCGCCCAGCAACTCATTTTGGTACAATTTGTTTCAATAGCTTCTCTAGCAGCTTCAGGATCCTCATGCAGAATGGAATAAAAAAAGGTCTTCGACGTCGAAGGAAACCGCGTCAAGTACCGGGATTCGAATCTTTCAGATATTCCATCACTCTCGGAATTATTGACCCTAGAATGATCACGGAAATGGAGCTGCGACAGGTGTTATTGAAGGTATGACGACACTTGTGATTGCCACAACCCCTTTTGCGTGACTATCGCCCTAAAGGGCATAGCCTCCTTGCGTATTTTAAGAGAGAAGTCTGCGACGTCATTTTCCCCGCTAAATTTATCGAGGAAAATAAACGGCCGGAAACAGATCCTAAGAAAGCTAATCGCTTTAAAAAATAAGCCATCGGTAACGTCCCCGGCAAATCCCGGGGACGTTACTTTCTATGCAGGCAAGAGCTGGCAGGGGAAGACTGCCAAAAATTGCTTTGGATTACACGCACGTGCGAAGAGTTAGATCAAGCGTTCGGGAAGAGGAAGATGCCCAGTTTTCTGTGAATAAGCAGTGGCAAACACGGACACTGGAGTCGAGACAGCGTGGGTTGGCTGTGAGCGTGCGAGGCGTGAAAACCTACCGGTCACTGACAATGGTGCTTTGATAATTTCTAAACGGCAGTCAACTCAGATGAAAGTTGGTGCATAAATATAGTGTCAAGTATTCGTGGCAATGAGTATAGTGATCAAGAAAGTCATTCGGTTGGATAGCAACCTTTATCAAGCATGTCTTCCAAAGATACCAAATGAAAGTACCACACCTTGGTTTTACTGAGTCAGTTTTAGTTGGTCAAATGGCACCTATTTAGGCAATCTGCAGCAAACTTAGAGAGCCACGCCTTTAGCAGAATCGTGTCTTGCAGATTGCCGATGCCAAAGTGGGGTTATTTCTAACGGTGTGCGTGCCTCCGTGGCATGTTCACGCGATTTAGTTCCAGCTTGTTTGTACAGTACAAGACTCAATTACCTCAAACACCCAAGCCCTTCAAACCGCTATACATATATTTGTCTTCCTATATAAAGGGTAAATTACATTGTGTACTTTATTTGCATTTTCTTTATAGAGCCAAAAATTTTGCCATAGGCAGTGGATACTGCGCATCTTTAGGGTGTTCCTTTGGAGTAACACACAATCAAGTAACAAAGTAATTACTTCTGAAGGCATGCAACAGCAATCTATTAATTTTTAGGTAGTAATTGTAACTTCTTTACCAGACTTGGGTACCTGTTATAGGTCAGTCTGGTTGAAATGCACTCAATAGAGGGCATGCTTACGTTCATATATCAGTAAACTAAACATTCCGAGGGCAATTCTATATTCTATTGCTGAAATAACTTCAACCAACAGCCAGTATTTGAGCAACAAGCCAAAATCTGTTTACCACTCCCACATAGCTGAAGAACCACCACTATCACAATCTAAGACATCAGGGATTTTATTGATATTTATATACAGGATGACAAGAGCCTCCACAACATCTGACACCAGTGCCAACTACCATTTTCAGAATGGTAGGCAGTAGACAGAAGCAGTTAGAGCACCGGTCTCAGATGCATAGCAGTTCCAAAGTCACTCGCTCTCATATGGCATCCAGGAAAACATCCAAGCAACAAGGTCATCCATGTACAATTATAGAAATACAAATTTTTTATTTACTGAATCATTCTCTGTTTGCAGAGTACTCCTTTTTCCAGCAGAATACAGAAGACCTACAGTTGTAAAGCAAGTTTAAGGGGGGAAAACAAGAAAACACAATGGTTCCATCTACAGCAGGTAGCATCCAGCAACGAAAACAGTCACAAGCACCTGCCCTTTATACACATACTGGGGCAAAGCAATAAAAAAACTAGACTGGACAAAAAAAGAAAGTAAATGAAATAGTGTGGCACTTTTAATTGCAAAGGAGGCAAAGGTCAGTAGAATAACTCTTCGTGTGCTCTAAAACGAGGCACAGTCTCAGACGGCAACTGTTCCTTATAGTGAGGCACGGATCAACCGTGCAGACACCGCTGTTGCCCTTCCAACCATCCTGCACTGAAAACAAATTCCAGAGGAAAAAAAACCCACTACCAGAGTGGAATTACCGTGACCGAGGATTATGAGATAACCGTACTTGTTAAATAAACAGTTTGTCTTTATTCTCACAGCATACAGTAATACCAGAACTGAAGCAACAAATTTAAAAAAAAAAAAGTAGGAGGCCAAGAAGAAGTCATTTTCCCATACAAAAAACCTCGCATAAATTTTCAAAAGCACGGCCGTACACTTCTTTTATTTTCGCACCTCCGAAGTACACGCACATCTCTAACCCCTGCTGAGGGTTAGATTTAATGTCCCACTTCCTGCAATTACAAAAAAAAAAAGAAAGAAAGGAAGGTGAACTGGGACTTCAGATTCTCCACTGCCCACATCCAATGCTCCACACGAAAATATGAGCATGGAAAGCAGAAAGAAGACAACTTTGACAAAATGGGCAATACAAAAGAAAAAAAAGGTAAAGAAAGAAGAAAAAAAGGCCACAGTGCAGGAGTACGCTCGTGTCTTCTTTCCCCTTTTCTACCGGTACTTTACAACGGCTGGAGGCGCGGGCAGGGCCCCTGCTCCCCCCGACGGTGGTGCTGGCCGTGGCTGCGGCGGCTTTCGCTCCGGCTACTGCTACTGCTGGCAGGCACAGGACTTCTTGCGCGAGTCCGTCGGGTCCGTGGGAGCAATCGTGATCGGGATGTTGTCCCGCGACGGGGAAGGGTCGTTGTCGCCTTCGCTCCGTATCTGCTTTTGTGACACAATGTGGTAGATGTCTGCACAGAGGACAGGAGCAGCAGTGAGGGAGAGGCTCCGAGGGGCTCGGGGCGATTTCTGGTGGAATGCGGCAATCTCTTTTGTAGTCACAGATGGAACAAGAACGGCAGGAAGAAGCTTCGGTTGTTCCTCCTCCGACGCAAGCTTCCTACTTTTGACAACGCTCCGGCGTCGAGCGAGCCTAGGGCATCCGAAAGACGCGTCCTGCCGCTCTCACCATGTTGATGACCACACCGGTAATGAACATGCACTAAAGAATCTCCATAAACTGTCGGTCAGACTGTGCCAACCTTGGATATTCTTCTAGATGTGCGCAAATATTTTGGCCTTTGAATGTCGATATGAATCTCGGTGCGTTTCAATAAATCCCTTCACAAATTTCATGCCATCCGGCGGCGGCGATTCGAAACTAGGCACGAGTGCCGAGGCCATAGACTGCTGGTCACTAGTGACGCATCGAGTGTTTCAATCACTTGCATTCCTGCCACTGCTCCGGTGCTACTCGGAAGACGCCCTTTCATTGCTTCGGACGTCACGCCGCTCGGTACTCAGAGAGGCATATACCCTGTTTCGGGTATCAGTTTGAAGAGAATGACGCTACTGCTATAGGGAGCAAGGAAATGCGCACGTGGACCGCACATACGCGCGGGACTTTAAAATCTACTACATCTATACCTTTATCTATCATGGAATGATCAGTAATCACAGCAGAACTCCTGCTCAATGGACAATTGTTGACACAAGCATTAGCCACACATGCTACGGAGGCGGCCGATACAACTGTGGGTGAACTCCCCGTAAACGGCGTTGCCTGCTGTACTCTCCGACATAATCAAATGCAGCATCTCCAGGTTGCCAGCAGCAATTACGTGAGGGCTCTATTATATCTTCAAATCAAAAAGTAAATTGGGAGGGTTTAAGTGCTATACCAACTAAGGGCACCAGCACACTCCAGCGAAGAACTGAAGATTAATTTCAGCCAGTTATGGGCACGTTACTTTTAAAATGTAAGTTACAGTAACAGCTACTATGGATAAAGAGTAACCCTGCTACAGTTAGTTGCAAAATTGAGAGTAACTTGTTAAGTTAGTTACTTCATCTTTACTTTATAAAAATATTAGAAAACATTCCAAATAAACCTTCCTTGAGGGGGGACACTACCCAAAAAAGTAAAATTTTGAACCGCTTGTCTGATTTAAATTATATTTACAGGGCTTGTTTCTGTTGAACATTTCTGCCAATTTTTGTTAACCTGGGTGAAGTACAAAAAAAATTGCAACCGTTCAAAGACGAAAGTGGGCGTGTCTGCTTAGGAAAACTATCGTTTTGAAATTACTTATAAATTTGTCGTTTTCATGTGTTACATTGCATTAGGACAGTTCAGAGCAGATAACTATGGAGCTATATTTCTATGTTACACCATCTTTCATGACAAAAAAGCCACATTAACACAAATACAGTTTTTTAGATTTCCATCCTTTGTCCAAACTTTTACTTCTTGAGCATGAAAAATGACAAAAATAAAAAATACAAGCTCATAGTTATCTTCCCCTTAACATTTCACCCCAAAAAAACTCATAAAAATGAATCCAAGTTGCGTAATAACAAAACGATAGTTTTCCTAAAGTGAAATTTATGCCAAAAAGTGGAATGAAGAAAAATGTGTTCAAAGTGCTCCAACCTCTACCTTTTCTTTAGCATAGGTGGACAGAAAATAATTTATAAAAAATTAACTAAGCAGTGTAGACTAATGAAACTTTCTGGGAATACTCTCTAGATGTTGGTGGATGTAAATATGACATTTTTCAAAATCAACTTTTTTTTGCAGAAATTGTTTTTTCTGGGTAGTGTCCCCCCTTAATACCTATGCCTTTGAATTAGCAGATTTTTCATAAGACATTGCGTGGTTTGCAGTAGTGAATATGATTTTATGAGGAACTAAGATATTTCCAATAATCAATATTAACATGTGTTGTCCTTTATAATTTAAGACAGTATTGGGGTAAGTTTACTATATGATAAAGCATTTATAGTTTATTCTTTAACAATATTACAGGCGACTTTAGTTTTTAAAAATTGAAAGCTACCAGATATCCTTTGACGATTTATGAAGAACTTTAAAATAAGTGTGACCACCATAAAGCACACACAAATACAATAACACACCGTCTAGATCTCGGGTACATCAAATCATTGTGCAAGTCTGCAATCTGTCAAATTTCGATTTTTTTTTTTTTGGTGAGGCGAAATGGAACAGGAGAAATAAAAATCATGGAAATGTGAAGTCAATAATAATACAAGTCATACCTTACAATCAGCTTTCTAGATGTTTTCTTATGCTACTCCAATCTACTCATTGGTCAAATTATTTTCTACTGCGAACGCACAATCTTTCATAAAACACAAAGCTTCTCTTGAAAACTTGGAGAGCAATGTTGCGGCACCACTCCCGTCAAACCTTCTGAACACGGCAACGATGCAAAAGAAGCACTGATCGAGGTACAAACAACTGCGTGTAGAATTCCAAACGGCTGTAGTGATTTTGTCTCCACCACTTCCTAACCAGGTTGGACACTTTAGCACTCCTCCACCTCACCACCCAAACCAGAAGGGACCACCCGGAAAGCTCTCGACGTGAATATCTATTAATCAACTGAGGCTAAGTGCTTTTCAATTTCAAGAAAACACACAGAGGTTTCGAGCGCACACTCTTTCTCAAGTGACGAGATCTGAGAAGCAGAGCAACGCGGGACAAGTGGGGGAGAGTGAATGGGCCTAAAGTAGAGACCCCGCAAAAGTGCATTCGAGTTGAACGATTCAAATTAGAGGGGAAGGAAACGCATGCTTTGCGGCGAAAAGAAGAGGTTCGGAAAATCGTTTGTGTTATAAGCCTGCGGGCGCTTGTCCTCCGCGAAAATCACTCTCTCCCCGCCGGATGAAGGACGGAGAAACACTTCAGAGATGCCGCACTTTGTTACATCTGCATGCGCTGTGGGCGATGTACAATACATAGCAGGTACGGACACAAACGTCCCCATCCCCTTAGTAGCCCAAGCAGGGTCACCCAAAATTTAATTTCTCTTTATTTATTCTTTTATTTTGTGCTTCAGACAGTTTTTGCAGCAGTTTTTCCTCTTTCCTTCCAGTATTAGGACTTCGGACTTTCTCACAAGTTGAGAGGTGGTCTAGTGGTTGTGCTTTACAATATTTTTCAAAATGGATCTGAGAAGTAACTGCAACAATGTTATTTTTTACAGTTAATTTAAAAAAATAGTAATCCTGTTAGTCATTTTCACTAAGCAGCTATGGTTTACAGTTACAAGTTACAGAAAGTAACTAGTTACTGGTAATGGTACTAGTAACTAGCTACTGCCCAATTTTGGATTTGGATTTTACGACGCACAACTTAATTACACGGCGCTTTTCCGCAATAGGCCTGTCATACTCCAAACACCAAGGCGGCCTTTGAAAACAAAAACAAAATTAGCCAGATGTGCTACAATTAAGAGTTTCAAGTTATCAATAGTTGTTTTTAATACAAATCGGCACTTATCAGTTTAGTTTGGTTAAATTCTCAATTCTCGGAAATTCAAAATTTACAGAGTTAACTATTACGTTCCCAATCAAAATAAATTTCTATATACGAACACACCGACAAAAGCCAAGTCCTTTTGATTGTGACCAATTCTTAAAGGGATACTTCAACGAAATTTGAAATATTCCCGTCGTGTTCAAAAATAGGTTGAATATGATCCACAATATCCGTAAATGACAATCGCACGTTTGTATTTGGAGCCTGGTGGCTGTATTTTTCGTTATAAACGGCCCACTCTGGCAAGCGCTCGGAGATGGCCCAGCGGAGACCACGTGACATCCAACGCAATCGTGACGTAGGTCGTCTCAAGACGAGCAAAGCTACGGCGAGGCTGACGTCGAGAGGATGGCCTAGTCGTTCAAGCCACCGAAGCTGCAGCTTTTGTACGAATTTTGAGTGACGGGTTAATCTTCTATAATTTTGTAGGGGGACAATAGCGACTTCTGCGACACACAAAAGGCATTCTCGGGAAGAGGGGAGTTCCTCCTGCCCGTCTTCTCTCGTCGTGGCCGGAGACGAGACAACCTCCGTCACTAGCTGTCAAGGTTCCTAGACGGGCATTACAAGCGAGGCGTTAGCGACATCCACCAGGTGCTCTTTGCTAATAGTTTAATTCGTTTTAAAATTCCTTTTTGTGACTTTTTTAACAAGATATTGGTATGTTCGATGTGACGCTGCTTTTTTGAACACATATAGACCAAAAAATGAGTGCCGAAATTTCGTTGTAGTATTCCTTTAAAGGGTACCTTGGAATCACTGTTTTTACTGTTTCAGAAACATTGCCTCCTGCTCCCTGTAAGAAGCCCAAATGGTACCACCTAAATTAAAAACTGGAACAGCGACTACCACAGTACCGAGCTTAGATTGGCTTCTGTCACGACCCAGAAATGAAGAAATATTGAATACCTGTCCTTAAGAGACATTGACAACAGATTGTAGAGAAACACAGGTGGCCCTTACCTGTTAAAATTTGATGGAACGCCGCTTCTACATTTGTGGAATCTAGTGCCGACGTCTCAATAAAGGACAGCTTGTTTTTCTCTGCAAGGTAAAACAAAGTCGAGCATTTTTACCAGCCTGTTCAAAGGAAGCAAACACAAGGTCTATTGACAAACAAGGAAAACAGCTCCATGTCAACTGCTGCAATATCCCAAACGATGGCCCACTCTCCCACCAAAATTAAATGCAGTGCAAAAGAAAAGTGAGGCTAATCTAAGGTGTGCCCCCCAGAAAGAAAAAAAAAAAGTTGTCCAATTCCCTTTTTGGCTGCTTATGACCACATTAGCTGCACTAGACCATGTCATGACAACCATTAGTATAAATACAAAAAATCTTATCAATTTAAAAAAATAAAGTTATTGTCAACTTCTTTTGCCCCCCTGGCACAGATCACCTGAGCCAGGTAACCAGGATGGGTAGGTTGGATATTTACATGTATGTTTTAAAAGGTCCCGGAAGTGACGTAACCATGTATGATTAGTGGAGCCAATCGCCTCCCCAATCACACCCTTTCTGTAACCATTTAAAATGTATGTGTAAATGTCGAACCTAGCCATCCTGGTTTATTGGGGCAAATTATCCCTCTGCTGTTAGACGAAAAAAAAAACTGAGAACAGGAATGGGTTTTTATTTTAAGTACTACAGTGAGGCTGAACAGGACACTGTAAGGAGATAAAAAGCTACAGCAGCAAAAGTAAAGCATTAATTGGCAATACGGCCTGAAACTTGGTCCAACCAGACTTCTCACTGTATAGAAAAATGCATATTACAGATTTGACCGGCCATAGGGTACTGTATTTCAGGAATGGTTTAAGGGGAGACGCGGGTCTTAAAATGGTAAAAAAACGCGAAATTTCACGTTTTTCAAAATTCACATATTTGGATTAATTGTAGTCTAAGGTACCTGCCTGCAAAGTTTCAATGTCGAATTCAATGTCTAAGCATGAAAAAAATGATATTTACGATGTCCCCGCAGAGCCCTAACACAGCGAGTTCAATGAAAACAAGTGGAACTTCGCGCCCCGCGCGTTTCGCAATCGCTCGTCGGATCGCGGCCATCTTGGTCTTGTTGGAAAGCCGCTTATTTTCCCCACGCCCCCATGCCATTCGTTATCGCGACAACATCGGGAAACGTCCGCATTCCGCGGGTTTCGAAGGCCCCAATTGTGATCGCTCATTGGCCGGCTAGCAAAGTGCCCGTACGTCAGAGCACGCGCGGCGCCTAGCGCCCCTGCTATTGGCCTAAACGCGCCCCTCCGCTCTTTTTCTCCTTTCCTCCTTTCCGTTCCCGCGCTGGCGAGAGGTGCGTCGTCTGCTCCTGGGCCCGTCTCCGCCCGTCTCCTTAGGCCTGTCTGCTTTGTTTCTTCCGTGGTCGAGCGCACGTTTTAGTTCCCGTTTGCGCGCTTGCGTTGAACATTGTTGGTTCGTTTTCCTACGATGTCGCGCGTGTTTTGTTTTGTTTCGCTTCGAGTTCTCGAGATGCCGGACGACGCTCGGTTGAAATCGAGCACGCGGCAAGCGTTCGGAAGGAAGAGGAAGCGACCGTGGAACAAGAAGCCGAAGCTGTCTGCTGCAAGTGCGCCACCGCGATCGGCACCGCCGGATGCCTTGGATCTTCCGGAAACATCAGCCGGAGACATCGCGACTCCATTCAGCAGCGGCGGTTTGTCGAGCTTTGCGAGCGCGGTTCGTGTTGACACCGCATACTACTCCACGGCCGAGCAGGCGCAACGAGTCGCACGATCGGACGAATGCAAGCGTGCGCTATCGGAAAAGTCGGCGACCCAGCGCAAATTCGACCTTCTCGGCGTCACCACAGGAGGCCAGATGCGCGACGCTGGGACACAGTTCAATGTAGTGGACATGAAAGCTCTCAACGACCTCTTCGCGCAGGCGAAGTGCGAAAGCCGCGGAAACTGGAAAAGCTGGGGACTACAGTCCTGGACAGCTGTGAGGGGGCCACCCTTTCAAGTGCTACACGAACAAAGGGCCTTTTCAGGGCCATACAAAATCTGCTTTCGGAACGTGCAACCCTTGGTGCCTCCTCCCGTTGTCCCTTATAGAGTCTACTCATTCTTTTATAACTTTATTTTACATTGCAGACATTATTTCTCAGTTTTATATTATTTTTTAAAGGTTCTTGTGAATGGATTGCAGAATTTTTCATCTCAATTTGTTCAGATAGAACTATGCTTCATATTGCTGAACATTATTGTAAGGGATCCCTTACTCAATTTTATGCAATGAGTGTCAAAACTTCAACTGCAATTTTCTCAGCTTCGCATTTTTCGTCTACATGCCTAGCCTTACGGTTGTTTTCATGAAATTATTCTTCAAGGATTTCTAAAAACTTTATACCATTGAATTCAGAAAGAAGTGAACTGCAGGGTGATGCTATTTTTGTATGACAGTATGGGCCCGAAATTTTAATATTAGTGATAATGTGACCTCGTTAGGCTTTGTAAATAGTGTACTTGACCTAATTAGACTAGTTTTATACAATGATCTATCTTTACAAAAATATAAATAGCATCATCTTGCATGGCAGGTCTTTAGCTACAAATCCATATCACTTTTGCAAAAAAATTAGTATTAGAAAGCTCCTTAATGAGTCGTAAGAAATGACCTAATTAGGCTTCATTATTTTCTTCGTAACTCAAAAAGTAATTGAGATATTGCAGAACTAATTGAATTTTTGGAAAGAAGAAGCTAAAACACATATACACACTGATTTTCATTATAATCCATCAATAAACAAAAACGTCGATTTTAGAACCAGTGTCTTGCCTTAAGACAATCGGTGGGAGCCTTCCACATGTGACCCACCCACTCTGACAGTTTGTTATAGTCAGTTACAGGTTAAGAAGGTAGCGGCAAATGCCCCTCAAAGAAATCAGATATCCCTCCGCCACCTCCGCATCCAATAGCGTCCCACCGTTTCCGTGACGTCGCGGCCAACGCGCGAGAAGGGTCTTGCCTTTCTGTACATATTTGCTTTATCTTTCTACTTTGACCTAGCATTGTGGAAGCCACGAGGGGAGATTAGAGTTCTCCCCCACCGACGGAAACAAATACGACTTTCGGGGATTAGCTTCCCCCCCGATGGATACAAAGGCTGCTTTCAGGGGCTCGGTTCCCTCTCCGATGAATACAAAGGTCGCTTTCTTAAAAAGTGGGATCGGAGACAAGTGGGAATCCATTGAAGCGGAACAAGGAGCGTTTCCAGTGAACTCTTCTTTCGACTGCGGAGAGGTTTGAAACGGGCGCATCACACTTGTGGGAGGAGCTTCTCCTACCTTCTTGACTTGTAACCGACTATAGTGTAGCCGTACCCCATTCGACTACCGGTGAGTCCAACCAAATCTCTGCCTAAACCAGATCTCTAGTTTTGACTCCTGCCTACCCTGCAACCGATGGTCGCAGCTGAGCGAGCCAAATACAAGAATTCTCCATTATTAACCGTATTACTGAAAAAGGGCAAGAGAAAAGGGGAAAGGGCTACCAGCGATTTCCCCCTTGCTAGTGAGTTAGAAAGAGTGAAAGTTCCGGATGAGAGGCTTCGCCGGTATTGGGTGTCAGCATTGCCATAACTTTGTTTGAGTTTTCTTCTCCGTTTAAGAGGGGGCGCACCTCAGAGCCCCATAGAGAATACATGAGGTTTTTCACCAAATTAAAAAAATTCTCACATAATAACGGCTGCGCGGATCTTCTTGAAAATTTCGGCTTTAAAGACATTGAGTCATTATCGAATCACTAAACGCAACAGATGTTTCGTCATAAATTTAATTATATTCTTTAAAAAAATCATGAAAATGGTCAAAATCGGCTAATTCGGCACTCTTGCGTTCGGAGCGAATTTACAAAATTATCTAAATTCAAACATAAGAAGAATTGCGTTTAATGTCTTCTAAATTTATTACGGAATCGAATAATATTCAAATTATTCATGTAAGTCGATTTGTTCCGTAACTACAGCAAATATAAAGAACCAAGGTGTCGGTGCTTGTTTTCGTCGTTTTTAAGGTACCTCTCTCTCCCGTGCGGTGGCGCTCGCTGTCCACGAAATGCGAAATCGTCCGTTCGGAGATCGGCCGGATCGGCACTGTGCGAGGTGTTCTTCCGCGGCCGTGTTCCGCGCCCGTATCCTGTTTCATTCTGCACGCCGAGGCGTCAGTGTGCGTGTCTTGCTTTCCTGGTTCTCGCTGGGTAGGTCTCCGTGTTTTCGCAAGTGGCAAATTCACCTTGGAGCTATGGGTCGAAGACAACCGTCCTGTGGCAAGCGGACCGCGAGGTGTTCCACAACCTCGCGGTCCGTCAACGCGTTGTGCTTGTTTCTACTTTTTTTTTTTTTTTTCTTTTAAAAACGGGCTTTTTTTTTTTTTTTTTTTTTTTTGACGCAAAGTTTTATTTTATTGTTATCCTTCACACAAACGTCCTTCGGCCTTGGGGTCGTGGAAATTGGGGATGAAGCGTGCACAGAGTAGATCGTTGTTTGCCTCCTTTTTATTTTTCACGGACGTCCTGTGACCTCCGTACGGTTCGTGGTCACCACAATCTAACGCGGGGAAAAACGGGTCGCCTGCTCTGTAGTCAGGGTATTCCTAGGGGAGGGTGATAACTCGCTGTTCTTCTGGAAATTCACATATCACCCAAAAAGGTGACATGGGTAATGATTACGGTATGTTTTTTTTCGGTGTTTATTTTTGAGCGAAAATCGGTGCATGTTTTTCGGTGCTTATTTTTTAATCACCAGTGTATTATGGGTTGAACGTCTTGTGATGACGCTAAAAAGCGTTGATAACCAAAGAAAAATGCGATTGGACAAGAACATTTCAAATTTCCAATTCTATTCACATATCCATTACGCTCTTCTCGTGGGAGCATCTATCCTGACGAAAAATGCCAAAGTCATTGAGCTGTGAACGCATACTCAGTGTACAATCTTTCGGCCTAGAGAGGTATTGCGCACGCTCGAACGCGCTTCACAGCCCAGTAGACGAAGTTGGTGGCACCCAGAAGGCGAGTTCTTGAATGGTCTGTAGTAGGCAAAAGAAACAAATAACAATCAACGCATATCAGCTCTTCAAGCGAAGAAGCGCGTTTCTAAGGTCAATGGTTCCGGACGGCACTAATGTTGTTGGCGTTGTCGTAAGATGACGTCAGTTCATACGAACTGACGTCATCTTACGTGATGACGTGACACAAACACGTCATCTTACATGATCTCGTTACACGAAATGACGTCATCTTACGTGATCACGCTGCACGAAATGACGCCATCTTACGTGACCACGTAACACGTCATCTTGTAAGTCAACCTCTCCACACAGCAGCGCTTTCCGGGCCCGTGCAGTGCTGTAGTCGAAAGCAAGCTCCCTATGGCAAGCGAAAGCTTCTGAAGTCTCACATTGAGAATACTCGCTAGCGACCGTCTGTGGAAGCTTCGCACGTTGAGGTTTTTGTCGAGATCGAGCCATCGTGTTCCATTAACTATAGTTGAAGTTATCGTTCAATAAAGCCCTAAAAAATATGAATGTAGTTGGTGTAGACATCAAGATCTAATCAAAAATGCGGTTTGACGTCAATTAACGTGCATATACAAGTGTAGAAAAAAATGAGTTATTTGTGCATAGATGTTTAAAAAAGTGTTTATTATTCGACATAGGACTTTGGGAGAAGGATGTGTTCAGATTTTTCTTCATGAGCGCAAATATACCTGACGCAATAAATAGTGACGATTTCATCGTCCCAGTGGTGAGCAGGTGATTTCTTGCTCGAAACAATTATGCCATTTCATAAACCAAGTTCTGTGACATATGCTTTTCCAATGTCTGGTCACTATTTTGTAAACCTTTCAGTCCTAACGAGTATACTTCTGTTTGTTTTTGTTAGCTTAGGAGGGGGTCACAGAGCCTATCTCTTTGTCTTCCTCTAGGACAGACGTACAGAGTTATACCGCAACACGCATCTGTGGAACACACAGAGCTATCGCTCTCCTGTTGGCGGTACAGTAGCAGACGACACAACGCAGCTCCGTAGTCTATCGAGGGCACGGCTAGCCGCGGCCCGTAGCGCGACCGTTCAGACTTGGGAAATGGTTTTGAAGAACCGAGAAATGGTATCTTGTGTACAATAATCACATGTCGTTAGTATACTAGTATTCTACTTCCTAAGCCAAATCAATATTTGCAGCTTGTGAGAATATGTTTGCGTGACGATTTACCGTTCACACTCCTGACGGATGTTAGCGAGTCCTTCATGTTCGTGGCTCGCAGTTATCGCTACCCCCTCGGAGTGACCTCACCATATATATTTTTTTCTTGCTTGCAGGACATCATAAAAATCACAAACACGCGAGAAAAAAAAATCTTATGAGTACGCGTGATTTTGAGCTTCGCAGCTCTAAAGATGCCCGGTAAATGTCGTCCAGTCTGTTTTGTCTATACTCCGTTTCACCGTAATTTGGCAACCCTCAGTCGCGGAGCAAAGCACGTGACAGCTACTTTTACGAGCAGTACTATGGCACCTGCAGCGCGTCTCCGACTGGTGTGGTTAGCGTCTTATGCTGGCCATACATCAAAAGTTGTCCCGAAGTGCAACAAATGACGTCACAGAAGACGGAGTGTCACGCTGTTGCATCTCGCGATCCTGGCAATTCATCGTAGAAATGCTGGCGAAAACCACGAGGGAACACGAGTGTCGCTGTCGTCATGGCGTCCCAACGAAAAGCAATTATACAATTTCGACGTTTTTGTAATTCGGTAATTTAAATTACTGTATATAATTTTTAAGAAAGTAAAGACATCATAACCAAATAGGAACTTCCGTGCCAAAACATGCAGTGCGAAGTGAAGACAACTACTATCTTTTTTTTTTTTCTTGATGTCCACAAAAAAAAAAAAAAAAAGGCTATGCAGCATCGATCCTACCGTTTTTTTGTCGTTTTTTTCGCACATTATGTGATGTCCTCTAACACGAAAGTACCGACGTAAAAGCGCTGTAGAGACGATATAAAAACAAAAATTTAAGGGAATCGAGCTTTGTAGTAAACGGAAAAAAATAAATAATTAACGACTTTTTACGGTAAACACTTCACCTCTAAGTAGAACTTCAAAAAAGTGACGGTTACGCGCTTTCATGCCCATTTCAACAAAGTTGGGAGAACGATGTATTGCATCTTGTGAATAGACATGTGGAGCAGCATGTTTATGTTAGAGGCATTGTGTGTAATCGCTGCGCAGTACCTGCCAAAAGAAGATATTATTTGGGCAGTCTCAACCGTTTCCGTCTGTGTGTGCTACGAATACAGCAACTCTTTTCGTAGAAGAAGTGATGAGGAAATGGCGTGCCCTAGATGATACGATTGTGATTATGAAATAAAATTTTTAATCAGCCAATAATTGCGACCTGTCCGGTCGCCTGGAACCCCGACAACAACTCTCGTTCTCTGGAAAGTTCATTCTAATATTTACACGTTTTGTGGAGTTCATCGAGCGAATAAGAATGTTCCAACGATGAGCTAAACCTACACGAGTTCCCCAATCCAACTCGGCGCTTTTGAATTTTAGCGCCGTAGATAGTTCTGCGAACAGAGTATACTTCTGTGCAAATATTCGTCTAACAGTTTTGCAACGTTGGAAAGCATCGGAATGATTCAGAATCACTGCGGAGTTGATACTCGGGAAGATAAGACGGGCACTTGGGAGAAACGGACCGTGGCATTTGAGACAGGGGCACAACCGGGGGACAAACGTGCTACAATCGCATACCCTTCCAAGGTCATCGCTTGGGCGACCGCGCGCGCGCCCAAGAAACCTTTCTTTTCTTCTTTTTAGGGGTGGTGGGGGGGGGGGGGGGGGGGGGGGAGTGGAGGGGAGTGGTGTAGGCGCTGATTGTCTTCCTCCTTTGTGGCTTTTGACAGACGCACAACGAGACTGGCAGAACAAGCGCATGATTCATTTCTTTCGATGGAGGCGTTCTGTCTGTGTATGCGAACATGATTTTTTTCCCCTTTTAGTAGTTAGTTGTTCTTGCCTTGACTCGGGTCCCAGTGGGTGCGTTGTCGTTGTATGCCCGCTATTTTTTTTTTTAGTTTATGGTAGTTTTTGCGTTGATGGGGTATCAAGGTAGACAAAAAGTAAAAAAAATGAAATAGCGCCTCGAAAAAAAAAAAAAAAAAAAAAGTTGTTGCGATCAGGAACGTTTTCAAAGCCATTTTAGGAGCCTGCGGTGTTACCACAGGTGCAGGATTGAGAGCGTAACCCACGCACTTGAAGAGAAGGGGAAGCTCTCGTCTTATTGGAACTCTCTTTTATGGGTTTCCACGTCGCGATTGTCCTTCAAAATCAACTGTCATTTATTTCTCGCTCGTGGCTTTCAAGTACTGGAAGCCACGACTCGAGCCACAATAGTTTTGCGAAATCAAGGTTTCGCTGAAATGGATAACTCTCACGTACAGTTCGACGCGCAATACCTTTGCCGTATTAGCGAGTTTTAGTAGACCGTGTTTCCCGCTCCGCTAAGCCCCTCCGCTACCCGGAACTCTACAGCCAAGGCCATCGGCGCGCAGGCGCAGTGGCGGTTTCGTCGTAGCGGAGGGCTAGCGGAGCGGGAAACACGGTCTACTAAAACTCCCTATTGACTCGCGAGAGATGCCCCCAACACGGCTGAGTATGGCGGTGCTCCAGACCTAACATCTAAATTTTGTTGCCTTACCTGTTACTATTTCGCGCCCATTTTGAGCCATATCAAAATGAAAGCGCATGATGAAATAAAAGTCACACTCGTTTTCCGCTCGATGGAAATTTCACGCCAGCTCGCTGTCTTTGCTGGTACCTTGAGCGTTTCCCAGCAATGCGGAGAGTTAAAAAAACAAAAAAAGAAAAAAAAAAAAAAACGTACGATGGCATCCTTTGCGGGATGAGGACGATTCGTCACATGCGGATTCGTCACAGGACGATTGGTCACAGGATGATTCGTCACATAGGAACATTTGTCACAGGATGACTCGTCATGCGGGCAACTGGTCTCATTGATCGAGCAGGGGACGATAGTAAATTGTAAATTTCAACATCTGCCTACATACCCTGATGAGGAGTTTCACAATTTTCCACTGTCACGTAAACCAATGGTTATATAAACTAATATTACAATACTCATCCGCTTTTCCTTTCATTATATTACGGGTCTTCAGCAGGTTGATCTCAGTTGCAGGCTTGAACGAGCAATAATCCGACTGGCAGCCAAATTAGTTTTTAGTTTTGCCTTGCATACACCTATTCGACAAAACCAACAAGTATCGGAATTCCTTCTGCCGAATGTGTACGAGTACCCCTCGTGCAGCATCATGGCTCTCTCTGTTGCGATCACCTCCATCCTTTTGAATGTAGTTCAAAAATAGTCGCTCTTCTATGGCCTCCGCATTCACCGTTCAGGACGGACCCAGATAGCTAGAACGTCTGTTACAAATTCTTTGACCTCGAGAAGCGAAAGACATGCTAAGATAAGAGGTGACCGACTTTCTGAGGCCCAACCAACATTCAATGTTCGGGACCGAATCAGAAGCTAAAACGTTCCTTACAAATTCTTCGCCTTTGTCCGCCCGAACCAAATTGAACAATACATTTTTGGGGGGACGAACTATTGTGAGACCGGTTGGCCGCGTGACGAGTCATCCTATGACGAATGTTCCTGTGTGACGAATCGTCCTGTGACCAATCGTCCTGTGACGAGTGTGCATGTGACGAATGGACCGTATCCCATCCTTTGCACACTCATTACTTCTATAACACTGAGCCACCTCGTATCCTTTTGTTTTTCTTTCATGGTACTAATTTCTTTCTGCGCATTACGGCTGTTACGACGCTAAGTCTGTCTGCCCTTCGAATTTAAACTTAGGCTCAGATCAGGGACGAACCAGTTTAAATCAAGAAAATATAATTAACACTGTAGCAAAGTAAATCTATCATATCGATCGGAAATACGATTTGGCACATTCCATCTGAACACATATTGTGCACAGCGAATGCAATAGCGAGTCAGCGTGCAAAACGCCGCCACACTGAGCTACCATAACATCTCAGCGATTTTTGCATAGCACCGAGCACGGAAAAGAGAAAACAGTTATTCATTCACATAAACGAAGCAAATTTATTTAAAGCCCGGACACTCCGTGCGTCCAATCTAGCTAGGGTTATCAATAGACTCGACCATGTCATTTGTCGAAACAGATAAAAGACGTTGGCAAAAATGATTAGACTGAATAAGTCAATCTAACGCACGTATTTTACCAACCGACGGTCGCGCGCCTTCAATACCCTTTCCAATTGTCATTGCGCACCTTGGACACACTTTGGGAAGCAATGCATATTTACATCGCCGCCCGAGGTCTCCATTAAACGTGTAGTGCTGACCCAAATAAAATGCTAACCTGACTCTCAATCGCTCACCGCAAAGGACGATTTCGAACAGGCGGTACTGTAGGTCACTTGAGATAAAAAAAAAAGAAGAAAAACAAGCTATAGAAACGAGCGTCGTAAAAAAGGGGACCGGCATTTTTATTCCTACCTCCGAACAGAAACGAGCGCCACCCACTGCATCACACAGCGCAGAGGCCGGACTCGGTCACCGCGCGTACATACCAAGCACGCGCGAGGGATGCAGAAACTTCCTCCGCCGGGAGAACACGGCAGATTTCGGGATCTATTTCACGCAGCGGATAACGCGGGCCTTTTCACACCTCGATACTGGCGCCATCTAGAAGTTGCGCGTTCAACCACGTTTCGAGCCGCGCGCCATCTGGTGGCTGAAACGGACGAATAAATCGAGGTACCGCGCCCTCTTAAAACTCGCAAACTTCATTAGAGCCAAGCGCTTGTATGATGACAGTCCCCCGGTTGGGGGGACACTATCGCACGCTTATAAGCTGCACGAATAACGACAAATTGTTGAATACTGTCCGAGGACCTATATAGATTGCACAGAATCCGGCAAGGCGAGTGCGGCTACAATGCCTTTAGGCTCCATCGCTTTCCACATGACCCCGATCTCCGGTGGCAGTGGGTTGCGTCCGTAAACCAAAAGGACCTTTGCCCAACGCCATCCTCTCGACTGTGCTCGGAACTTTTTGTAAACAAAGTGCACACTGCACTTAATACTGTCGATGAACATGGGGTACACTCGCAAGGTGCATGAAAGCTTTCTCCTGATAATAGCTGTTTCAGCTTGTAACTGAACTGATCTGAATATTGATTTTTTTGAAGTTGTGACACTGACTCGATTTTATTATCTACAACACTTAGTTGAAGGCTCATTTCCACCGCCGGGTGTGGCTGGAAATTGTCGAAAAGTTAGTTCAACCGGTTTTCCTGAATAGCGATTTCCTGCACAATACCAGAGAGCCGTGAACCCATGTTGACCGTCACAATGCGACTAGATTCTTCTTATTTTCAAAATTAGTACATAATGTAGATGGAAAGAAACCTTCAATTTCTGTTGCTGAAAGTTGAAACATGCTCATGCATCAATTTCGAATTGTTGAATCGTTGACGGACGCGCTCCGGCAATAGGTCCATCTCAACTTTGCTGTTTTCCATTCACTCCAGCGTGAAGGTGTTTATAAACGTCTTATTTGAGGTGCCTGCGTCGATGAGCGCATTGCGAGTTCCCCCTAACAAATGGGGTCTCATGCCATGCTTATGCGTGCTGCTGGGTAAGTGTAGTTCAAGTAGCCATTGCTGCACAGGTTGGGTTGCCAAAGAAAGATGGTAACCATTGTTAGATACCTTGACAGCTTGAAGAATGCCATTTTCGATTTAACTAAGTTTTTGATTGAACGAAATAATTCACAGCTCCCCTCAGCTTCATTAGAATGAGTTTTAAATTTCTCTTAACCAAGGATGTGTGCTTGTTCAGGGCTTTACTACATGAGCTACCCACAAAACTTGTACAAAATGGGAGTTATCATGTACTGCTGGAATCTGGTGTTCATCAGCTTGTGACCATCAGCTGCGCGTGCAGGGCATGCTCGGCAGCCTCGAGGCAAGAGCTCGACGAACTCCAGGTTCTATCGCAAATGCTAAGCTACAACGGAAGCTCCATTGGAAATAAAGCGGTTTGGCAACCGTATCAGATGTCTACAACTCCTATTTAAAATTGGCGACAAAGACGGACGAGTACTCCAACCAGAAAATTCCACAGCTGTTCAAGGATGAGTGCAACGCAAGGCAAGATCAAAGAATTCCAAGTAACAGGATGGTCAGCCTAGGCGGAGTGTTCCGATTTCTTCTCCCAGGAAAACAACATAACAGACCTCATTACAAAGAAAGTCCTGCGACAGGCCCTTTGCGGTGCAGAAACCTATGCTACCGTACAAGCACAGACGGCCCCGAAGAAGCCAGGGGAAGTGCCCTTTGCAAGCATCATGCCCATGCTCCAACAACACTATGATCCTCGGCCTTCGTAACTATTCTGCCGAAGTTGCAAGGCCGTGACCAAAAAGCCAGGCAAGTCAATTTGATGTCACCAATGTGACGGACTTGAAGAAATAAGCCGCGAACTGCAATTTTGGCGTGTTGATGCCCACCTCGGCAAACACAACTAGTGCATCAACGGTTTAAACCAGCACTGAGGAACGGGCGGGCACTCATCCATTGATATTGAATCCAACCATGCTACCGTTGGATGTGATGCTCAGAGACTGCTTGGTGTGTGCTACCGCTGCCATGGACGACACAGGCACAACACTTGGCTATTCATAAAGGTATTGTGCCGCTTCTGTAAAAAGATAGGCCACATTGAAAAAGCACGCCGAAACAAGATGAGGACGCTCAAGATGCACAAAGCGGGGTTTATGGTCAAAGCTACTGTTGTGGTGGCGCCACTATCGTGAGGGTTATAAATGAGCAAAAACGATTAAGGACAAGTTTTTTTTGCACCGGTACTAAAGAGTGTCACTTCGGCTGTGTCGGCATTAACACAACAGTGGCAACGAGGATCAACGGAGTGACGAAAAAAAGCCATGAGCCTTGCGGTGCCGCCCTCCTTCCTGCCTGCTCCCGGGAAACCCTGCTGTTCCGTGGAAGCAATGGCGGCGGGTGTTCAACAACTACCTGCTGACCTGACACAATGACTGCGCATGCTCAAGCATAATTTGTGAACAGATGATGCGCTGTTCAAGTTGTTGCTCTTTTCCCTGAAGACGAGCTCTTTCGTACTCGCTTCCCTCGCGTCCCTGTTCCTCCTCTTCTGCTTCTCATAGTCTTGCTTTTCGACCTCCAGCCTTTCTGTGTAAACTTTATGAGGCTTCACAGCTTGCAGCAAGTCTGCTGTCAAAGGCACTTTCGTGACATCACTGCCAAATTGCTTCAAAGCGCAATCACGATCTAGCTTGTATCTTGCTCCACCATACGCCTCACTGCTTGCTCGCCTTTGTTCCCAAGATTTCTGCGCGGGTCCGTGGCACACTGTTGTTCCACTACTCAGCTCTTCAGATGAAGTGACTCCAGGACTTCAGAAAAGCACAGTGAGCATGCAGCAACGGCGGCTAACATTGGCGGCAGCAACCTTCAGATAGATTTTTAGATTTATATCCACTGGCGTCCAATTTGGGCCGGAAGTTCCGGTGTCAATGTTGCCAACTGAAACTGTGAGATGGCTAACTTCGATGAGACTCGTTTATAATTTCAGTTTGGGCGCACCTTGGCACAATTTTGTTGTTATTTATACTTTTGTATTAGTGTGGCACATGAAAAGTAATTGGGCGCACAGTGACGCAATTGGCATAGCAGTTCCATACCTGCAAAAGACCCCTACCATCTACTAAGACCAGAAGATAGTGGTGGTGGGAAGGAAAACACCGTAGGGCTTTTCAGCAGTTGAAGGATCTGGTGGTGCAGTACACGGTACTGGCACACTAAGATGAAAGGCAGCAATCGTTGTTGTCGTGTGATGCCTCACCATACGGTGTGGGTGCCGTATTGGCACAGCTGGACTCCAATGGCTGAGGGGCTCCGAGCGTTTGTGTCTAGGACAATGGGAACTGCTGAGTGCAACTACTCGCAACTGGACCGAGAAGGCTTGGACGTCGTGTATGAAGTTAGCTGTTTCCATCTATGCGTTGCGGAATGGAGCATGATCAGTTACACTGATCATCAACCACTCCTCCGCATCATCGGAGCTGACAAGCATGTGCCGGAAGTTCTGCCACCGAGGATGACGAGATGGTGCGTAAAATCAGCTGCCTACAATTACAAATCAAGGTACAGGCCAGGTAGCATTGTCCACAACAGAGAAAGAGCCAGAAGTACCAGGAGACATCTCTATGTTCAAGGCATTGACCCATTCGCTGTTAATCGCAGACCAAGTGGCGAAGAAAATGGCATGCGACGACGTCCTGGGAACTGTATACCGAGCTCCAGGAAGGCACTCTTCATTGGTATCACACAGAGGATGAATAACCTGGGGAACATGAATTCTGATTCCCAATCAGTAGAGAACACAGACCAATGGCTCCAATTCACTCGGAATATCGCGGAATTGTCGGGATGAAAGTTTGCGCTCCGAGCTACGTATGGTGGCCCAAAATCGATGCCTATATCAAGTCATGGGTTACTGCATGTACCAGCTGTCAGATACACAGCGAGTCACCGGTGAAGGAACCTAGCAATGTGTGCAATAGGCCAACCGAGCCATAGGACACTGTTCACCTTGAGTTTGCAGGTCCTGTCGATGGTCACGTTTTACTTGCTGTGGTGGACGCGTTTACAAAGTGGCTGAAAGTCCGCACGTGCACAACACGTCTGCCGCCATCATTAAGGAATTACGGGCTATTTTTTACGACACTTGGCCTACCAAGAAAAATTCTGCCCGACAATGGTGCAGGGTCGGTTTCCGAAGAAGTGAAAACATTTTACCGAAACAATGGTCTAGTCGCTGTAACGAGTGCGCCGTATTAACCTGCGATTAGTGGGCAAGCAGAGTGAATGGCACAGGAGCTAAAACACACACTCACCAAGAAGGAGGAGGACCCTAATTGTGTGCTGGCCAGGTTTTATCAACGTAGCGGGAAAAACATCAGCATAGTTGTTTTATGGCAGGGAATTGCCTTCAGCTCTGGAACAACTGAAAACGGTACAGCCTGAAGAGCCAACAGCAACAGCCAACCCACGGGAACTAAACGTGGGACAGGCGGTATGGATCAACAGGTTTCCAAACAGCAAAGGTTGGGTGCCCGGCGTAATTGAAAGTCAGATGGGATTCCGTTCATGGATGGTTAAAATAGATGAAGGTTCAGTACACCAACACACCAACCACATACACCGGCGATTGGCCACAGTCAATATCAGACAAGAAGTGAAAAGTCTGTCTCCAGTGTGAGACCTCAAGATTGACCACCACAGGCACCGTCTCCTGGTGCCGACAGTCCATGCCTACCAGTTGCACCCTTCCATCAAGCTGGCAACAGTCCAGTGGTGCTTCCTCAAGAACCAGTGTCAGCATCAACAATGACAGACCTTGATCCTTTCCCTGGTAACCGCAGGGGCACTCAAACGCGACGACAACCACAATGCTATAGAAGCCACGACTAGTTGGAGGGGATGTTATGTACCACCAGAAACTGGTGCCCATCAGCTTGCGACCATCAGCTGCGTGTGCACGGCATGCTCAGCAGCCTCAAGCACGAGCTCAAGAAACGCCAGGCTCTATCGCGAATGCTAGGCAATAACGGAAGCTCCACCGGAAATAAATAGACTTGGCAACCGTTATCAAATGTCTACAGCTCGTATCTAACAAAAAGCATCCTGACAAGCATAAAAAAAAAAAAGAGAAGTATTCTTTCTTGCTCAAAGAGACTTCGTAAGCAGTCTTCAAACAACTCATTTTCAATTGCGGTCAAACAAATTTAAATACTGTAAACGACTAAATTTTTGTAAGGACCTAATTTTCGCGAATCGCCTACAATTCGCGAAAAATACATCCTGCAAACAATTCTGGCAATATGTGAACACTACGGAAGCTACGCTCGACTCGCAAAAATTAGAACCTGCGAATAATTTCAAATTTTTAGCTTTGGCCCGATTCGCGAAAATTTGAGCCTGCGAAAATTAAGTTGTTTACAGTATGGGACATGTCGCTGAAACTATTACAGTTGCAAGTTCAAGTCAATGCCAAGTAGGGTGGCATTATACTATCAGCTACAAGAGATAACGCTTGCTGCAAACTTCACCTGGCAAAGTGTCATGCAACAAACTACAGTGGACTCCCATTAAACGAAACTCGCTTAAACGGAAAATTCGGATAAACGGAACTCTAAAGGTTGTTTCGGTTGGTTTCCTATGTATTTAATGATAAATTCTTCGGGTAATCGGAACCCCCCTTTTTGCTTACTTCGGTTAAACGGGACCGAAACCGAAACTACCCATGGCGACCGCGGACATCGGAAATAGCTACAACAGTCTCACAACCATGGAGTACGCAATAGCCAAGACTGAGGACACTTTAAAGGGAAAGGGGTTGTGTTAGAACAAAATTTATACAAATATTATTATAAAAAAAAAAAAAAAGTTGTTAGGCTAGGTGACGCGAGGTGCCGCTCGTTACAAAGGGTACGGTACAGCCATTCATCCATCCATCCAAGCCATTATATTAAGGCAATCCAATCCAGTCTGTCTACCGCCATTAGGGTTAGCGCCTCGTCTGTTGCGCGTCACGTTTACCATCGAGTACACAAACCAGCGTCCGCTTGCCGTGTTGTGATGGAAGCGGTAAAAAAGCGGCCGCACCAACCGATCTCGCTTGCTACGAAAATGAAGATCCTTCAAGAGCTGGATCGTGGTGACCTCTCGAAGACGGAGATCGCAAAGAAGTTCGATATCCCGAAGTCTACACCCTCAAGGATATCAAAGGACAAAGAAAAGATTCAAGACGCTGTAAAGCGCGGAAGCTTTGCCACCGACCGAAGGAGGATGCGAAAGACGCCTTTTGAGGAAATAGAGAACGTCCTTTTTCTCTGGTTTAAGCGCGCGCGAAGTGCTAATTTCCCGATCAGCGGCCCCATCCTCGAAGAAAAGGCTGGAGAGATTGCGTCTCAGTTGGGAATAGATAACTTCAAAATGAGCGACGGTTGGCTCAGCCGTTTTAAAAAGCGCCACGGCCTAGTCTTTAAGACTATTTCTGGGGAAGGTGCAGCAGTCAACAGAAACCTTTGTACCTCCAAGGCATGCACACCTACTTCGTCAAAAAGCGATTACAAAATGCAAAACAAACTACCATTACCTCTTTTTTCTAGTCAGCTACATTAGCTGGACATCATGCTTGTGAAATAAAGTCATATTTCACTCATTTTATGTGTTTTGCTTTAATGAAACTTCTGATAAACGGAACAAATTTTTCTGTCCCTTCGAGTTCCGTTTAAGAGGAGTCCACTGTAAATGGCAATAAAAAAATAAAAGTTGATTGACGTCCTGCTTTAATCGTTGGTGGAAAAGAAAAAAAGAAATGTCACTGTGGGCTGTTAAAGCATCTCATTTAAAAAAACAGTGAAATGAGAGAAGAAAATTCTGATTTCATCCCCATGCCTGTCAGGTCAAACGTCCGAATGTACAAAAACAATTTATTTAAACCTGAAATGCTTAACTAAGGGAAAAATCATTTTGTCTGTAATATATATAAAAAAAAAAAAAAAAAGAAATCTCAAATACATTTTTTTTTAACATATGCTAAAATTGTTGAAAAAAAAAAAAAAAAGTTGAGCAGCCCTGTGTAAATTTACAGCAGTCAGAGCAATAGCTGCGACACGTTACGCCAAAGTCATTGTGTTAACACACACCTGATCATGTTTCAAACACTTGTTTCTTTTTGTTCCGAAGTGCGTGAAAGCATCTCTCCCGGCACGAGCTCCTGGCAATAACAATGCTACGACAGCATTTTATCGGCTATTATTTTTCAATGAGCACACGCAGTAGGCATTGCATACTGCAAAAACAAAATAGATATATAAACACTTCGTTCAGAACACTTTTTTTTGCTCCAGAACACATGAGAGCGTCCCTTCCGGTACAAGCTCTTGGCATGGAAGTGCTACAACATTTTTGTTATTGCCCTTTTTTTCAGAGCGCGTGCAGTGGGCATTGGGTACTACATAAGCCTTAAGTATAGAACGGGTTGTTAATGCTGTGGCGTGGCTCTGTGGTGACGCCTTTACTTCGCACGCAGCGGAACCCAGGTTCGATTTCTGCAGGTGATGCTTTTTAAGGATTTGGCAGCATCAACGATGGACAGCCTACAACTACAACATAAACAACGGACGTCATTCCTGTGGTGGGAAGAGCCCAGAACAGCTATTGCTGTAAAATGAACTGAGCAACAGGAGAAACCAGTGTGGGAGGACTGAACACTGCAAAGCAACTGAACAAATGCTACAGCACACGTGAAGGACATAATGAAGACCAGAAAAATAAAAGCAGAGAGAAGCAAAAGGAGCTGGCAGCCGATACCAGGACATGCAAGCATTTGCTCGTTATCGCATCATCACCATCACCCCCCCCCCCCCCCCCCCCCAGCACAAGCGATAAAATACAACCACCTGCCGTTGCCCAATCCCGATTTGCGTTAAAAAATTTCTCGACTGTCTTTTTCGAAGATCCTTTGTACCAACCCGTCATGCATTCAAAATATTTTTACTAAACCTTTTTATGTTTCATTTCGTCTCAATCATTTTCATAATGTAGGCATACCAATGTGCCAGAGTAACACATGCCACGAGTCATTCATTCCCAAAGCCTCTCTAGACAAACCACTTACCCACTTGCATTGTCAAAATTCGGCCCTATACTCCATTCAAATCCGCTGTTACTAAGCTATTGTATAGTGCCGTAAGCTGATTTCTGTCTTGTCCTTGTTGTTAAGTTTCATATTGTTAGTTTTGTACGACCCGTTCTCCTCCGCCATGCAGTCGACCAGAGAGTAAAATAAAAAAATCTGGTTCTCTCTTTCTCGGAAAGAACACCCACCCGCGAACGCCTTGGCCTCGTCGGTGGGAACGGCCCTGAGGTGTCTCAAGTCGTTCTTGTTGCCCACCAGCATGATGACAATGTTCTGGTCTGCGTGGTCCTTCAGCTCCTTCAGCCAGCGCTCCACATTCTCGTACGTCAGGTGCTTCGCAATGTCGTACACGAGCAGAGCCCCCACCGCTCCCCGGTAATACCTGCGCCGGCAAGAAGGAAGCCACGCTGTCAGGGCAGTCACTAAGATACACTGGAGACTGCAAGAGGCACAGGAGACTGGATATACAGACCAGTGTCTGCTCTGTTCCATGGGTGCCACCACGTTTCTTTATACTGACACCAACACAACAGGGGGCTGCACTTTGTGCAACACTCAGTTTCTTTAGAAACCTTTACACACTTCACAGTGCAGGAACATCAGAAATGCTTAGTCACGAAGCTCCAAGAACACAGATGCTAAGAGTGCTGTAAAAAGCAAAAATCTTTAATGCGCAGCCCCTCTCTTCACAACAGTCTATGTTTGAGATTAATTTTCATTTTTATTGCTGGGGGCAAGGACTTTGAATACTGGTTTATACTTGGAGATAGTACAGTAGAAGATAGAGACCAAAAAGTCACCAGGAAATATTCTAGGACATAATACAGTCACTAGGAGATTTAGGAGACAGGAAAGGTAGTCACTAGGAGATATAGCGGACAGGAAATATACTGCAACGTTCCAAGGAAAGTAAAACAGTCAGGAAATGAAAAGTCGTCAAGAAAGAAATTAGAACATAGTTCACAGAATGCATAAAGGATGCTTCCCATCATAGAGGGGCCATAAAACATTCGCCATGTTAGTTCAGAGAACAGCCCAGTACATGTAACAATACATGTACACATCTTGCGCAACTTAGACCCACCCTGACCAATACCAAATGTTTGATATATGACAAATGATCAAATGAGACCTCCCAAGTCCTGAGCATGGGCAGCATATAGAAGCATACAAAAGAAACTGAAGCTCTTTTGCTACCAGATAAAGCAATACTTAATGTCGCATAGTGAGAAAAAAAAAATTGTGCAACATTACAATATGGCAGAATGAAAGCCTCAAAATGTTTATTGACATCTTACCAAGTTACTTATTTCCTAGGCCAAATCCCTTAGCAAAGCCTCTTCTGCCACTCTTTTCAGGCAGCAAAATTTTTTTTTTATTTTCAATGTCTGGATGGTGCAAGACAGTCAGTGCATTCATATAGACCATATTATTTACTTAGAGGTGTTTACACATGCAAGTGCACACTGGTCCACAAGATCCAGCAGCATCAACAGCTCTAATGATCCACAATTTTTTTCTAAAAACCAGGAAAACAGCATGTCGGTCATAGGAAATATGTTTACTAGTTTGATAAAAAAAAATGTTAATAAAAGGAGGACAAAAATCTACCACAACACTGACTTGTTTGGGCATGTTTACCAGCCAATCTTTTTACGCTGTGTCTAAAGTATGTCTGATGGACCCGGCCAAGCTTCTCGAAGATACATGCCGTAGACGTATCCATAATTTTCTACCAAGTCCGTCAGACTCTGATGCAATGAAAAGCGACACAACCAACATGTTGCTAATTCCATAAGCCATTCTACAAAGCAGTAAGAGGAATGTAGCGAATGATCTCCCGCATTGCCCATCCATGTTTTCATCTCCAAATCAATCCAACACAGCTATAGTGGGCCTGGGGAGCACAGCGAATCCTGGCGCTGACATCGTTGATCCCAAAATAAAAGAATGATAAAGAAAGCTACAAAAAATAATGAAAAAGAAAGTTTCAGAACATTTGTTTTGCTCTGAAGTAGCCAACTTCAGTTTTCTTTTGTAGACGCCCAACGGCTGTGTTTTCTTGCAAAATGAGGCTAAAGAGACCACACAACAGCCTCGCAAGTATTTGGCTGCTTGTTTGTGTTTATTACAGCTTCACCAGCGATATGGGCCTCCTGGAGCCACTATGTTTATGCATGTAAACGTGACAAACCTCTTCCTTTAGAGTTATCAGAATTATCTATGCCACATACATCCAGCATATATTCAGAAAAATTGACTGGATCCATCCGATCTACCTTTGAAGGGACACTGACACCCCGAAATATTTTTATTTTTTGCCAGTCAATTTAACATGGTGTCAGAAGACTACCCAATCAATATTTTGCTACAGCATCACATATATTTTTAATCAAGTACAAAAACGCAACTGCTCGAGATCGAAACCGAAACTGAACTGGGGAGGAAGAAGAAATATAGAGGAGGAGGGTGTTGACAAAAACCCCTAACTCTGCAACTTTTTTTTTTTTTTTTCAATCAGCGTATTGGCAGCGTTCTAGAAGCCACAAAGAATGAGTAACATATCTTTTTTTCTATTTTTAATACTGAATGTTTTTTTTAATGACCCAAAACTTTGATTATATTTGGTGGTTGTGTCTAAACCATAGAAAATGGCACATGACCACCGAGAAGAGTGAGCATGCCTCAAATCGGCCAGTTCTCAATTGGCGCTTTTCGGGCTAAAAGAAAGCCGCAAATTTGTTTCTGGGTAGTTAGGCTGTCATGTGTCATGCACAAATAAAAACCTTGACGAGCATAAATATTGTGTCACTGTCCCTTCAAGAAACCCCACCAGATTCATTCAACACGTCTTTAAGAAACCTTACCGAGTCTATTCAACATACCTTTGAGACGCAGAAAGCTTTTGAAGCAGCAACAGTGTCCCAACAAAGCATTCAAGACACTTGAGACTTCCACATAGCAATGTTGTGTGACAGCTGTCTGCATTGGGTGTGTCAAATAGTTGCTATCACAGGCGACGACAGGCTCACTCAGGTCATCGTGCTGTGTTTTGTTAACTACATTTGGTATGTATTAGTGATGGGACGAATCGCCAGGGATTTGGATTCTGACAGACTCGGAAATTTCCAAACTTCCCACGACGAATATTCAGCAGATTCGGAAATTCGTCACTCGTTGCAGACGGGAGCGTGAAACTTGTCATAAGCCTCGCGAATGCAGTCAGTTGTGTTCTTTTTAGGTACTGTTACTGCATATAACCAGATTTCGTCTTGTTTATGTCAACGTATGGTATGTACTGTCATTCTAAACCCTGGCCTGTTTTTAAACAGTGCTTGTTTAAAAACAGGTGTGGTTGCCGTAGGCTTAACCAATGCATGGTCTCGGTTTTTGTGCGGTTTCACAGTGATCGGTAAGATGTAGCAAAACGCTCTGTATTATACGTAATGTGGTGCAACACAAAATAAATATATTCAGGCAAGGAAATGATTTGTCTCCTTGTCTAGAGCTGCGTATATCTGTACCTGTAAGGCGCGAGAGCGAGATGAATGTTGCTCGTCACAACTTCGACCGCGCACCGGCAGCGAAAAAAAAGTTGCTAATTCGCACTGTCGTTTCTCCGTTCTCAGCAAGTCGGCCGTGAAACGTTACTGTAACAAAATCTGATGTCATTAATCAGAAAGGTGCAGATGCACTACAGGGGATTAAAAGCATGGCACAAGGAGTTTCAGATTGTTTCCCGTGTTCCGATAACAATACCTTAGTGGACAGATGTTGGAGAAAATCTAATCTAACATACGCACTTGTGTGGTGCGTGCCCCTATGACCTTAATTATGGGCACGAAATATGTCTACCGAACAGCACATACGGCATCAATCTTTTGCGGCGATGAAATCATGCGCTTATATTTCCACGTGCACAGAACATGCCTATTTTGGTCGTAATCCGGAACCGACTTTCCCGCTATGTTTGGCTCGACAAACATCCAAAATAATATAAACAAAGTGGAACATTTCATTTATTACTATAATATTATATTACAACATTATTTTGTGCAACTTGTAGAATTTAGTGAATTTAATATCACGAAAAGTTGAAACACTCATCGATGTTTGACCGCTGATCTGGCGACCATGGCAACGCTCCGAATCTTTCCGAACTGTTCTGAATCGCTTGAGACTCGGCTACTCTTCCACATCTTTCCAAATCTTCAGATTCAGTTCCAAATCTCGCTTCGGATAAAGATTCGTCCCATCACTAGTATGTATATAAGACGGTGCTTTTGATGAAATAAACATATGTGTCTCGTTGCCTCGCTGCTGGCTATGCTACTTCCTTTCTGCATCCCCGCAGAATAAAATGCAGAGTTTGATCTTAAGCACCGCCCGGGCACAGACCAACGTTGGCAGTGACTGACATACAAGCGAGCAAAGTTACCAAGCTTCATTCGTGTGTGTTCAAGTAGTATGCATACATTTGATTTCTTCTTTTTAGTTCTTCCAACAGCAGCAAGAGATATCCTGGAACTAACATGGACGATCAGCTTAAACAAAAGTGGTATGCCCACAGCCGCTACTGTTATTGCACCATCGATGAGGTACAATTCCCCTCATCCAATAAGAGCTTGGAGACGAGCAGCAGTGCTTTTGCTTGCTAGGAAATAACTGATTTTCGAGTTATCTGCATCTTGAAGCTATCGCTATAGTTGGCGACAGGTAAGTACGCAGTAGCAGCCCCACCTCCAGGACGAGCCCGCTGCCTTCCATTGTGCTTTGGCTGAGCCAAAGTTTTATCTAAGGTAGAAAATTTGCCTAGATGTGGGGCTTTTTAAAGCGGTAGTGCAACAATTTTAACGTTGAAAAAATTTGCAGCTTGTATTTTTTATATTGTTTATCTAGGCGCAAGTGAGAAAAAATGCACCACCCTCCCCCGAAAAATTGCTATTCCACCGCGTAATCGCAGAGGAAAAACAAATTATCTGCCGACCTGCAGCCGCGTGTGGCGGTTACGGGAACTATGCTGTCGTGTTATTGGAGTACATGTGGAATTAAAAAAAAGCAGCGCCCCTCTACTTCTACGCTCACCATCAAACCCGTGGCAAAATGTCTTTTGTCTAAATCGCTCGCCTTAACCTTTAATGATGCCAATCCTTGAAAAGTCTACAATCGCGGAGGGAGTGGCTGGGGGCTATAAAGACAGAACCCAAAGGGTGGTACCCCAGTGACGTCACTTGAAAGACGGCGCGATAGTTGAGTGGTACACTTTGATCCTCTATTTGTTTGAGTTTTTAAAAAATAAAATAGTGCAAGAAAAGATTTTTTACTGTTTTTTGTTTCATACACTTTTCCAAAAAACGTCCCTAGGTCACCGCCATGTTGCTGATGTGACTGGTGCAACTCTCGGGCCCTCTATCAGCCAGAAATTTTCTGCCACTCCCTTGGACTTCCTCAGCACGATTCTTTACCCATGTTTTGTGTTTTCTGGCCCCTCTTAAAACTTTCCACTTAATTGTTTTTATGCATGCTGCATACCCTTTCTGTGTTATCTTCCACTGTGAGAAATAGGGCTGGTAAGTGCCTGCCATTCAAGCGTTTCTGCTCGACATTCACGGGAAATATATTAGGGGAAGGACACTGAACAGCCCTCGACGCAATTTTGCAAACAATGACAACTGTTCTTTCCACTCCCAGAGATAATCTGCAGAGAGTCCTTCCCAATCATCTCTAAAAAGAGTCGTTCGGGTTGTGGTAGGAAACGGGTCAGTCGTGTTTATTCTTTTGCCTTGGTACTGGCATGAAAAAAAGAAGCTCTCCCTAAAACGAGGTCATCTTAGATTCAGTCCGATCGTCAAAATGTGACTGTCAGCGACTCTGACAGTGTTATTTGAGATCTTTCTCAAGTAAATTATTTTCAGGTAACGCTGCACTGTGTGGTACGTACAATATATTGTTAGAATGTCAGCACTGGCTAAACTATGTTCATGTCCTGTCCATAGGTAAACACATTATTTGAGAGTGTGAAAAACGTCTTCCGTTGTAAATTATTTTCTATAGCTAAGCACTTTGTCATTTGACAAGCGGCTAATCGGGCAACACAGTCGAAACTTATCGTAAAAAAAAAAAAAAAGACAACTAACATTTTAGCCACATTCATTCTGTCGCGTGCATACCCAACAAAATTACAGCTTTTTTTTTTTGTTTTACCAAATGTGGTACAATGCTTTCTCACCCCTTTTGTCCAACGTCAGGTGTGTAGTGCCTGTAAGCACACAACTTGGTTAGAGCCGAAACGATGCGCCACACTCACGCGCTAGTGATGGCACGGTAGCGTTCCTGACCAGCCGTGTCCCAGATCTGCGCCTTGACCGTCTTGTTGTCCACTTGGATGGAGCGTGTGGCAAACTCCACCCCAATGGTGCTCTTGCTTTCCAGGTTGAACTCATTGCGCGTGAACCTCGACAGCAGGTTACTTTTGCCCACTCCGGAGTCGCCTATCAGGACCACTGGAGGAGGTGAACAAAGACATTTGGACATGCCAGTCAACAAAAAATTGCAAAAACAGGTACAACAAAAAAAGTGGTTAAGGAAGACAGTGACGAAATTGAGACGCATAATGGCATCCTTTATTGTCCAACAAGACTACAACACACAAGTGTTGGAGTACTCGGGGCTGCCAATACGTCTTAGGCAATAAACGAATGCTATGACCTACCACACTTCGCAATACGGCAACTTTTCTGAAGGTGCCACCATTTCTTGCTGCATGCCGAACAACATGTCTGAATCATATCTTATGCCACTCGTGGCCAAGTACCAATCATAAGCAATAAATTTCAGGTGTGTGAATATTGAAGTTTCAAATTCAAATTGAATAAAATTGTCAGAATTAAATTAATCAAATATTTAGTACTGTTGACAAAATTAAGGTTTATTCAGGAAAGCAGTTCATATGGTGAAATAGCCCTTACAGGCCTTGAGATGGATCTAAATCAAGCCTATGCTCAACAGTTATGACTAATGAACAATTTTGACAAGAAGTAATTTGCTTCTTGTGCTTCTCAAACAAAGCAGTCATGCTCCAAGCTTCCCAAATGCGCTTGACGAATACCCGGGATTTTTTTTCTCACCTATACAGCTTTACTGTTTAGTTTTACAAATATTAAAAATAAAAGTTTGGCATTCGTATTTGATTTAAAGGGGCACTGACACATCAAAATCATATTTTTTTTTATTATCCGAAACGATTGAAAACGATGCCGGGACATTACCCTCAAAATTTGAGATTTGGGAATTCAGTATTCGTGAAGTAAAAAAACAATTTCCAAATGCCGAATTCGAAGTTCCCGCGCGATCGGCGCCGGTGCCTTGACGTCAAAAATTGAGGAGACCTGAGAGTCCACTTTCCTGTCACCACTCCCTGCTGTTGCCATGGCGACCCAAAGCGAGGAGGATAGGAGCGAGCGCCGGCTAGCGCCGGCGTTGCGGCGGACCGGTTTTGAGCGGTGTCGCCTGTTTTCCGTTGGAGGGTTCAAATCCAGGAGACGGCACCACAACGAACTCCCGATTTTTGGTATTTCAAAAAGAAGGGCCGTAGTGCGTTCGCAATTGCGTTAAAAAACATGTTTTAAGATTGCCGTAATTAAATGTTATAGAGATGTCGCCTACAAAGCTTCTAAATTTCCTGATTTTTGACGTCACCGATCAAAAGAAGCGAGGAGGCGAGAGGCGGGAAAATCAAACGCCAAAAAATAAAAAGGCGCGCGCGCGCGCGGGAAAATTTTTTTTCGCGATGCGGTTTTTTTTGCGTGTCTATGACTACAACTTGCATCGTTTTAGACAATAAAAATAAATACGACCTTTGGGGTGTCAGTGCCCCTTTAAAGGGACACTGACACCCCCCAAAATTTTTTTTTAATTTTTTGCCAGGCGCTTCATTATGGTGTCGGAGGACTACCCAATTAATATTTTGCAACAGAGTAGCGTATTTTTTTAATAAAGCCAAAAGACGCAACTGCTCGAAACCGAAACCGAAACCCGACGGAGGTCGGAGAAGTGGAGAGAAGAGAGCGAGTGGCGGAAGTCACGTGGCTACACCCGACCGTTTTTTTTTTTTTCTTTCTCCTTTCCGTAGCAGACGACATGCGGCGTATGGGAACTGCTCGCCGTGGGATTCTTTCGCAGTTATGTATGTTCCGCTCGTTGTTCTGTACTCCAAGATGAGTTGTTTTGTACATTGAGGAGTTGGAGATGAGTAGTGAGTGCCCGTGGTGAATTTTGATCGGCTTCGAAAAGAATACACCCAAGATGTTGCGTGAAGAGCTGGCTCACATGTCCTGCGTCCGAAACAGAAGTGGCATTGTGCGACAGAGTTTCCGAAAGATCAACGGGATCGGGACCAATGGCTGGCTGCAATTCCTGTAGAACATTTACGGGCACATCGGAAAGTGGACGCTACCTGATTTATATGCTCCTTGCATTTTGTGGAAAGTGATTACATTGAGTTCGCAGGTGTCAAAAAGGAAACCCCATACCATTTAATTCAGCGACGTGTCGTCCACAACATTTGTTTATTTATTTTTTGTTTAGTTTTTTTTTTTCGTTTCTTCAGTGATAATTGTAAAAAAAAAAAAAAAGAAATGTAGACATCGAAAAACATGAAAAAAAAAAATGTTTCACGGGGGATCGAACCCGGTCCTGCAGCGTGTGAAGCGGACGTCTTTCCCGCTAAGCTACTGGGGCATATCGAAACTAGGGGATCTCTTTGCTTAGTAATAATTTAGCCGATAAACTGTAAGTTGGAAAGTTTGCTGCCGATTTTCCTCTAGCAAAAGCACTCCCGGGTCGAAGTCGGGATGCACCACGCATAGGCGACATTCTCACCTCCTAAAGAAATCGTACGCGTGCATATTCAACTCGAAGTAGACACGTCGTGCTAGACGTTTGCGCGAGCGATGTCTTCAGCCACGAGAAGGGAGCGACGGCTCGGCGACGTCTTCGTGCAAATCGGCTTGGTGGTCGGGCGTGTCGTACGGGATGAATACCAATTCTTTTGATCAGTCCCAAATTTCTCTTTTAAAGGTAGACAGAATTCGCCAGTACCGCGAACGACAGTTCTGAAATAGAGGTCCCACGCCCGTCGTCCGCTGCCATCGCCGCCCCTGCGAGACCCACGATACGCGAAACGACGCACGCACAGAATGCTTCCGGTTGCCTGTGAAACTTTTTTTTTCAATCAACGTATTTGCAGCTTCTTAGAAGCCACAAAAAATGGGTTTCATATTTTTTTCTATTTTTAATACTGAGTGTGTGCCTTCAGTGACCCACGACTTTGATTAAATTTGGTGGTCGCATCGATACCTTAGAAAACGGCCCGTGACCGCGGAAAAGAGAGTGAGCGAGACTCGAACCGGCCAGTTCTTGATCGGCGGTTTTCGGGCGAAAGAAACCGAATTTCGAGCCGCAAATTCTGTTCTGCGTAGTTGAGTTCTCATATGTCACGTACAACTAAAAACCTCGGCGAGCATAAATACCCTGTCAGTGTCCCTTTAATGTTCAACCTTTTTCCCCATTATTCAGCACTATTCGATATAAATTCTATTCAAAATTTACTATTTGCACACCTCTCGAACAAATTACACAATGCTTGCCAAATTAATTAGAGCTTCTTCATATTGTATCAGCTTTAGTCATAGGGTTGGGATTTTTCAGTTTAAACCGATAAAAGTACGCCGAATCCATTTTCGGAAATTCGGTTTTGACCAAAAAAGGTCAGTTTTTAAGTTCGGCATTTTCGATTTCAACCTATAAAGGCTGATAAAAGTATGTCGAATTTATTTTTTAAAATTTAGTTTTAACTGGAAAAGGTCACTCTGACCTTGCAGTCGTACCGCAGAGCCGTGGCGAAAAAGTGGAACGACGGTGTCTATCGAAACGTGTCCGAATGAATGGGATACACGGATGCCATCACAACATTTTGGTTTAATGTGCGCATCATTGATCGAAACATGAAGTCCGAAATGCCTCATGACTTCACCATATACGTGCGTGTTTTCAAACTCGTTAGGAAGACTGAATTGATGCAAGCTCTGCATCAGGGATGGGCAGTATTTCAAATACTTTGTATATTTTGCATTTGTATTTAATTACAAATTGGGTAATGTATCTGACGTGTGTATTTTAATACTAATATGTGGGTATTTCAAATACAATTGTAATTAAATACAATTTTGTGGGCGAAAATACATCCCTCAAATTTATTGTCCCAATTCATTTTGCTCATCCTAAGAAGTGTCCAAAGCTGCTCTTTCTTCATCTCAACGCCAATGGCAACAGCAAACCAAGAAACTCTTCATCTCTTCATGCACCAGTCCTGCGGCAGTTCGCGTTTCGCTCACCGTGGGCGCCTGCAACACTTGCCTGTATTACGTTAAATAAATGCTATTGCCAAAGTTACAATTCTTGCTTTTATGCGTGTGGTTCTAAGATATAGTCTAAATCCTTTATTCGGCCATGGGGCTTTTTTCTTTTTCCCCTCCGGCTTAATTTTAAAGGCACTGTCCAGAGCAGGAAGAAAACTATGTTCTGCACCGAATGCAGTGTCTCTCAATCAAGCACAAGCGTTTAGTGACTTTGTGATTACGGTGCTAGTCCAGGGCAAGAATAGTGACGAAATTGACGTTCACAGGCAGACTGGCTAAATAAGTGTCTGTGAAAACTTGTGATGCTTTCCAGACTGATTTCCATCCATATTTTTGCCTGGAACATTCTAAATGCGCGAATCGTCTGATTTTCGTAACTGGTGCAAGTTGCAATAAAAAATTCTCTAGTTAGTACTGCGCGTCTTGGTCGTCTCGGTTTTTTGTTGGTCTATACCAAAATGTAAGACAAAAAAAGCTGCTTGAAGCTCTGTATTTTTTTCACCTATTACGTCCAAGCTGATTACATTTTTTTGTGATTATATTTCTATTACGTTACTAGAGCATCGCACACTAACTCCCAAGTGAGCGATGCAAAATTAAAATGATACCCAAAAACCTGTTGCAGGTGCCCTGAAGTCGCTGACGCAAATTTTGAGGAATGTATTTGGGAAAAGTACTTGGAGGAGACCAAATACATTTGGTTGTATTTGTATCTTGTACTTTAATGCTTTTTTTGAATTGCAATTAGATTTGTAATTAAATGCATTTTTGACAAAGTATTTTGTATTTGTATTTGGACACATATTTGCATTATTTTGCCCATCCCTGCTCTGCATGTTGTGGTGTGCTTAAAAACGTCGCACCGTGTCTCTTTTGGCGTTCACAATTGGTTGACGGCCAATTTTGGTGCAGGCAGCGCCTCATCTCCTCAGCCTGCCTATGTCCAGTGTTAGCGTTGAGAGGGCATTCTCAAAGCTCATTGTCATATTAACAGGAAAGAGGAGTCCGGATCCACAAAGAAAACCTGGGAAAGTACAAGTGTGTGTGCACTATAATAACATCACGTAATCCTGATATACAAGGTGAAGTTCCACGATTTTGGGCATATAGGCTTCATACCCGACTTGTTTGTACTTGTATTTTTCTTTCTCGTTTCTTTTACAGTTGCACACATTTGCCAAATGAAGTGTCGATTTCTTTTTCAGTGTATCTGTACCGTTATTCTTTGAATAATCACAAATATCAGAGTTACAAGGATAATTTGATCCGGTGTCCATTGGTGTTTATTTTATATTCACCAAAAAAAGCTGATAAACTTTCGTGGGCATAAATATACGCCGAGAGAAAAAAACCGAAAATAGAATATTAAAATAAACCCCAATAAAAGTATGCCGAATTTTTAAAAAATGGAAACCGAAAAATCCAAACCCTAGTCATAGTCGACGACAGCTTAAGAGTTTAGGGGAAGCTTCTCCCACCTCTTTCCACTTCAGCAGAGCAAACGCTGGAGAGGAGGGAGCCCAGTCTCCAGTGTCCGCCCCGACTTTTCTGCTAGGAATGTTTTTAAAATTACTCGAATATAACAAAGTGAAACATCCTGTTTGATGTGGGCCAGCTATGACTGAGCCAACTGGGATACTAGATACAAAAATGTGCTCCATGATCTTTGCTATGGCATTTTAGTTCTAAAAGGGACAAGAACTGTTCAAAAAGAAATTCAGTAATGAATTTGCTTGAATCAGTGGGGGACTGCAGACACCAACCTAAAGGTTGCCAACTTTCCATTCTTATCATACAATAGTATCTGGGTCAGTCAAATTGTCACCAGCTACTTCCCCGGGCTAAACAATAGTGAGCCAAACAATAGAATCTCGTACGCTTCCAGCAGCTTTAGTGTGACCTGAAAATTGTCAAGTTATGTGGAAGACCAGCTTTCAAGATACAGGTCAAAGTGCTTTTCTAAACCATTTTTTTACAACTCTAGGAGTTCCAAAACAGCAGACCCATAATGCTTAAAGTGAAACAAGTGGATCTTATCCGAGAGCCCCAGGAAATAGTTATCGAGCCTAGGCTCAGGCGATTGCTAGCCCCAGCCTTGATAATGATTTCTTGAGACTGTCTGGGACAAGTCTGGCTGATTTCACTTGAAAGCTACCCCCCAAAAATGATAATCCACATGAAAACTCAGTATTGATGACAGCACAAACTTTAAGTGATGCATCAGAGAAGAAAAATGAAGTATGGTGATCTTAATATGGGCAGCCACGTTTTCCCAAAAAAGCGGCCATAATGCTAGTTGTCCATAATAATGACAAAATTGATGCATTTACCCTGTTCGTCCCTTAAAAGGTTTTCAATATAAGGGTATCTACATTATTTGGGTTAACGAGACTTGACTAATACTATACATCAGGCTTACACCAATGATTAATCTATTGTAGTGCTCTGCTCCCGCTTGTGGGAGCAGAGCAAAGCAAATGATAAAATGTCTCCAAGTGTCCATTCCCAGCATCTATTGCATTCTGACCCATTGTCTTAAAAACGCTTACATGTTAAAAGATAACTACAGGAAAGCATATGCAGCACATGCCATCTGCATACACAAAGCAGTAAAAACATGCCTAAGGCGGTATCACTATAGGAGTCTTGTATCCAATCTCTCGTTAAAATCTAACGGGATGGTAGGGAGGCAGAAACGCTGTAATCACGCTTGCGCAGTCGTGACTTCAGTGAGGTAATTTAAACAGGTTGAAGAGATGCTGGGGGGGGGGGGGCTATGCTCGACGAATGTTTCGTTTCTCCTAAAAGGAAATGGAAACGACAATATCGCGTCTGATTGGTTAGAGGCTCAAATGACGAAAGCTCCCTCTTTCGTCATTTGAGGTGCTAGCCAATCAGATGCGATATCGTCACTTCCGTTTCTTTTTAGGACAAATGAAACACTTGTCAAACATAGCCCCAGGTTTGCATAGAACAAAGAACGGTGTTGATGTCGCTGGCCTGTAATAAGGCGGAGCCTCCTGAGGGGGCGGTTCACCGAATGATACTTTAGCGAATAGTTGGGCGCCGCGAAGCTGCGTTTACGTGTGGGCCAATGCACACACACATGTGGGTTCACATATTTTGTAATGAGCCGCCTCAGACTGTCGCCGCGAAGCAGCGTAAAGCGCAGCGCGGCGGATGGGTTAACGCGCGCCCCCGTTATTGCCCCGGAGGCTCCGCCTTATTACAGGCCAGCGACATCAAGACCCAAAGAACTAAGTACGCTGCTAACACGACAACATAGAACGAAGAACTACGCTGCTAACATGACAGCTCAGAACACTATGGTTTGAATGCTGACTGCCGGCTTTTAAATGCACATTTCCACCCAATTATCGAAAAAATCCAATGCACCACTGGTCACATTAAAAAAGACGAGGATAACTGAGTAATCATATGATGGATATCTGACACACAGTTCAAGTACTGTAGTTCAAGGTGACAGACATGTCGCGCATGATACACAACGGTGACATCGTCGATGTGACGAAAGCGCCGCGTTACGAAAGCGCTTATCATAAAAAAAGGTTATCGCGAGGAATTTCCTGCGGGAGTCGAGGGCGTATCCCGGTCGCACTTTTGAAAGGAGTCGAGCGAATATGGTTACCACTGACACTGGTGGCGGTGTTCTGGACGAGTCATTCGTTAACACAGCAAGGCGAGAACGCGGTCGGGACGGACTGGCGTATCTCCAAGGAAGATCTAATAAAGGACTACAAATTAAGACTTGACATGTTGACGCAAAGAGCGCGAGACGTGCCGCCGATACGAATTTCGGTCCTTCCGAAACGGTGTGTGCGCGCGTGAAGAGGCAGTCAAGTGAGCGTGACGCGGTATGGTAATTCTCAAGCCCAACGCTGGTCGACTACATTTTCCTGGGTTTACGGCCTTGAGTCAGAAATAAGGAAAAATGAACTTCGACCCGTTTCAAGCCGGCGGTCAAATAAATTAGCGCCTCGTTATTTGCGACAAATACTCTGCACATTCGCACGGAAAGACAGATCCCATGACTGAGACGTCGAAGGATGACACAAACCTCGGTGAAAATAAAAGCAAGATCCGAGATGAGTAGGCCTACGAGTTAGTAGGCGTTGCAGCAGGGACAGGGTCTGTACAAGCCTGTTTTATTACACAACGCTCACTAATTTAAGCTGAAGGGGAACTCGCAGAGCCCGAATCGTGGGAATAAAGCTTGGCGGTAAGACGCGCGCACTTTTTTAACCGAGAAAACAAACCTAGGGAACTAGGTGACACAAATGTCATTCATTACGGGGATGGATGGTAATACCTCGCTAAGCAGACAACGTGCACGATTTTAACGCACCGGTCGCGCGAGCTCTTGGGGCACCGACTGAGTTTAGAAAACGTATTCGTGGTAAAAATCAGCAGATGAACAGTCGGGCTGTAAGAAATTAAGCCTACGAATGCCTCACCCAATTTCAACACAGCGCATCCGGCGACTAGAACACTAGCTCAAACTACACTTTTGCATCGACTCGCATCGATTTGAGGCGAAGCGTTGGCACCGAGTTTACAAAGCAATAAACAGAAAATCGCTTACCTTTGAAAAGATAATCATATTCGTCATCTTTATTGGCCATCCTAAGCCGCGGACTCGGCTATTCCACTTGAAGAACAGCGAACGATGAGGCCGGAACCAACAGGAATAAATATCTCACACAGTAGAAGAGTCTTTCAGATCATAAAATACGACTCGAACGAGCGCACCGTCCGCGAAAATACACCGATTGTCACAGATAAAATATCCTTCTACGACACCGAAGAAACAAGATGGCAACGCGTTCGACGCCCCCAGAATCTGCGCAAACTCCGTGCGAAACGGAAATACAACCGGAAGTTGATGCCAAAGTGCCCGTATGTAAATAATCGCACGCGAGTTTAGGGTGTTTTACACGGGACTCGCTGAATATTGTGTTGTGGAATGGACTTGAATTGATCGCAGGTTTATTCGTTTAGACTCGCGAGTCTGGGTAAATCCAAGGTAAGCAACAGAAAGGACTCTTCACGGAGAGCGTCCAGATTTTTTTTTATTCCGGCACAATGTTCTCGCAACCCTTCCCCGTGGCACTTCCGACAAACCGGCTTTTTCGACTGACCTAAGAGATACGGGCTCGGGCTAACCTAAATAAAAATGGCACTTTCAATGCGATTCTACATTTAGCGATTACATACAGTAATTCCTGTAATCATACAACAAGCCCTACCGGGGCGTAAAAACTTGAAGGAACATTGAATGGAACATGCCAGTTGAGCGTATGTTTACAAAGCCTGGCCAAAACAATAAAAGCGATAAAACTGGAACGCTACATTCATTCACTTCTCTAACAACGTTGCGAGATCGAGCCTTCCATGTTTTAAAAACACGTCACACAATTTCAATTGGGGTCGAACAAATTTATAATACATTCTGGTGTAAACACTCGTTTGGGAGTGGTGCTCTAAATAATCATGCATTCAGCTGCGCAACTCATAACTTAACAAACCAGAGATCAGGAACACAAGTAGAACAATGTACAAACATTTTACGGAGGCGTAGACGTCCTGTGGGCAAATGGCACTCGCGTGAACACCTACTTTTCCCCGTTCAAATACCGAGCAAACAAATCCTTGTTGCCGCTAAAGGCTGCTTCACACAGTTACATCCGACTGCGACCGACAGTGTTGCAATCACCTATAACCGCTTAACACACTCGCATACCAGCGCCATCTATATTGGGTAGCTCTGGAACTCTTCTGACCCGCGTGTATATTTTTACCAATTTTTATTCATCATTTCCTCCACCATAGGCTCGAAATAGTTCTAACAATGCTATAAGCAACTATTTCTCATAAACGGTGTGCAGAGTTTACCTCGCAGATACTGCAAAACCTTCGGTGTAGTCACACACGGGTCAGATGTGTTCCAAGCTACCGACAAATGGGGCCAGTGCGTTAAGCGGTTACGAGAGGTTGCGACACATTCTGTCGCAGTTGGACAGAAACAGCCTTAATACTCGAGACACTGGCGTCCGCGCACACCCAAGTTCGAAGAGAGCCCGGCGTTCCAGGCATGCGATGGCACTATTTGGCTTCTCGTGGCGGCGGCGAGAAGAACACGCTGCCGTCAGACTGGGCGGAGAGGTCGAGTTCGGTCAACTTGAAGTCCAAGTTCTCGCTCCGAACGTGTCTGGGGAAACAGCCGCCGGCATTTGCACCAGTGGCGAACGCGGGGTTGCTGGGCCCCGGTCTTGCGCTCGGGTTTTCGGAATGGTGGGCTCGGTGCCTCTCGGGGTGTGGGTCCGTCCTGCCCGGGAACAGCTTCTCCGGGGGCGTGGTCATGAGCGGCGGTCGGGAGCGCCGGGGCGGCGGCGTGCCCAACGCCCGGCCCCGCTCCTCCCTCGGTTCGCCCGTTCTGGCGGCCAGGAACTCGTGGTAGCCCTGCAGGAGCTGCCGCACCTCCGCCTTCCTCGCCCGCTCGGCGTCCTCCATGTAGGTGCACACGTCTTCTGGAATGCCGGAGTTCCGCCAACGTTAGCGGAAGAGGAAGGACTCGTGCCCGACACGTTGAAGACACCGCAAAATGATATTTCAACTTCTCCCTCCTTAGCTTTCCTCCTCAACTCGAAAGCGAATTGACAAACGACGTGGTCGTAACGTAGTATTTCACCAAATGCGACAACTCCGAGCTTCCATCGTGTTTTTTAAGCTCACCATGAAACTTGTCATTCACGATGATGATGAGTGCCATCACGGCACTCATTGGCCACAAACGCGAATCTAAGGATTCGCCGACATATCGATCGTTGACGGGATCATACAGCTGAACGACGCAGGGTTGGTATCGCAATGAAAAGACGTTAGTCTTTTCACCACGAATTAGTCCACTACCTTTTAAAATTTTGCACTGAAAAATAAATTTTTGGTTTACTTTTTTATGGCCCACTAAACAATATGCAATTAGTAAAATCCCATCTAAAATCATTTATCTAGCCCAAAATTCGTACCATGGCCCCTTTCAGGCTGGTTCACAGACTTGCGACTTCTTACAACTGAGTGATCTCTCGCGACGGGAGAGCACACTGGCGCCACCTATCGGCTAGCCGCCGAACACCTTGGCGTTTCCGTATATACTTCCGATTTTTATTGCGCACCATTCTTTCTTTCTGGGCTCGGAAACCTTTTGACAATGTTATAAACAACCATTTCTCGTAGATACTATGTACATCTCGTGTCGCAAGTACCGCGAAACCTCTGCTCTAGTGAAATGCAGTTGCGGGGTCACCTCATAGATGCTGCCAACATGCCAATGTGTTCTCTCGTTCTAAGAGATCGCAAGAACTCGGTTGTAAGCAAACGCGAGTGCGTGAAGGGGCCTCTATCCGTGATGAGAATTACAGTCTGGTTACGGCTGATCATACTACCGCTATAGTCTGTTGCACGTCAAGAAAAGCGGGACAAGCCCCTCCCACGAAGCTCTCTGCTCGCCATGAACAAGGGTTTTCTCCTCTTAGGCATTTGCTCTGGTAAAGTGGAAAGAGTGGAGGGCTTTGGGGGCGAGCTTGTAATGCTTTAACCAATCCACAACAGGCTATAGTATAGCCGTATATAAGTTCAAGAATGTGCCAGAAGCTCTGCCCCCACAGCATTCACTCGTTGCCTTCTGTCACGATTTGACTGGGCGTGCTCGCAAGACTCCAAAGTGATACCAAAGCTAGAAAGCTGGCGCTGGAGACAACTTTTTTTTTCCCATATTCCTAACATAGTGGTCTATCACTTTTTTTTTTTGCTCCTAAGTAATGAAAAAGGAAATTTAATATTACTTTGCTTACACATGCTTAGGAAAAAATTTTTTTTTTTTTTTTTAACATCCTGGTTGGGAAAAGGAAGTCATAAAGCGAATTTACAACGAAAAAAAATTTAGAGCTATATTTACGGCGCAATACGAATTTGTAGTCGGCGCCTGCAGGTGCCGCGGAAAAGTCTCTATTTGTCACGTGGTGCTTGCGGTCTTTCAGAAGCTTCCTATGGCCTCTAAAAGTAACTTAATCATCTTTGTTTGAAGTATAAAAAAAAAAAGGGGCATCTAGCAAATTATTACTTTGAAATTCCCTGGCTTTTCTAGGTTTTCCCCGACAATTTCAGGCGAAATTCCCAGACCATTGTAGAGGCGGTTAAATATATAAGACCATTACAACACAAGGCATTGAGCATTCAGCACTGTAACAATAATTTCGCACGGGCTCAATCCAACTTGCATATTCCGAAATATTCGGGTTCGTCCAGTCCGGATTAAACGAGCACTTTCTTGCCGCCGACATTGTCTGTGAAGAAGCTATTTCCGGAAACACAATGAAAACACGACAGTCAACCACACACGTCAATAACCGAATGGCAGCATGACGCATGGCCGCAAGATGCACACTTTTGGATACTTTCGGCTTAAATTGGATTGCAGTCTGCGGCTTTCCCATTTGTTACTAAATCTAGTAGCTCTAACTAGATCTAGTCTAGTGTCGCGCTCTCAATCCAATCGAGTCCAAGGCTAGGACTGGATTTGTCGGCTGTTCCCTTTGCATCGGGTAGCACACTACATTTTTTTATTTTTTTTATTTACAGAAAAAAACCTGCTTCGCCATGAGGCATTATTGCGGGGGGTGGGTTTCATACAAACACTTTTGTTTTAGAACACGAGTAGCAGTGGGTGAGCAGAGCCCGCAAGCTCCGCTCTAAGCAGAATTAGTCGCTTATTTTTCTGCCCACAAGTTCTCAAGTCTTTGCTCAGGGCACTCGATGGCGTTTCCGGGTCATTTTCCCTGACTGGGCTTGCTTTTTGACAATATCCCTGACAGTTTCCTGATTTTTTCCAGTAATTAAAATTCCCCGGTTTTCCCGGTCGCTAGACACCGTGAAAAAACTAAGATTAATAAGTAACTTTTAGAGCCCAAAGGAAACTCCTGAAAAAGCACAAGCAGACGTGATAGACCTGTGCGGCGGTCAGATGACGGCGGCGGCGACCCAAAGCAGACGAACTTGTGCTGTGGCGGCGACGGCGGCGTGGAGAAACGCGTCGAAGCGGCGTCGCACAACGCTCAGCGTGCGGCGGCGGCGCACAGGCCTATTACATGACCAGCGGCGGCTCCCGCGGGCGCCAACTACAAATTTGTTTTGCGCCGTAAATATAGCTCTAAATTTTTTTTTCTTCGTTGTAAATTCGTTTTATAATATTCTTTTTCCATCTAGCCTGTTTAAAAAAAAAGTTTTTTTCCTTTGCATGTGTTCTTTAACAAAATGACTTGTAATTATTACTGTCGAGGGCCACAGAGACTGGCATGTTTCTGCAGTCTGTACAGGGTTTCCCCGAAAAATTAACACCCCAACCAGGTGCCAGTTTCGGAATTAGCAGTTATTTAATTAAAAAGTTGTAGGTGATTTTCTGAAATTTTCAATGGTAAAATGGTGGCCAATGGAGCCTTCAGTGGTGCTACTGCCGAGACCAGATTTGGAGCAATTTTTGGAGCACCCAAATATTAATTTTGGAGCAGTTTGGAGCACCAAAATATTCATTCTGGAGCAGTTTGGAGCACCCGAATGTCAATTCTGTAGCACTCTCGAGCACTTAAATATAATTTTTTGGAACACTTTTGAGCACTTGTGTACTAAGTCTAGTACTTAAGAGAACCTAGGTTAGATTGACAATTTTCGATGCTGCTAAATGTTACATTAGTAAGTTTTTCACACAAGTATGATATATTGGTTGCAGAAAGACATTGGAAATGAGAAAATCAACACCTTTCAGAAAAAGTTTGCAAGGTACTAGGAGGCACTGCTTTCACAATAAAATGGATGACAAACCGGCTCATCTAACTTATTACACCTTATTTCAAACACAAAGAGCTTATCAAACTGCTCATCTAACATATATACCTGGTTTATTCCAAACACCATGAGCTTATCAAAAGCCTGCTCTTTAAAGTTTCTGTAGCTTTTCATTCAGACCTGCAAGCTTGGTCATATTTTCAGCAAGTCTTGCGTTTGCTTCGGCCAAAGTGAAGTTCAGCTTGACTAAGGTAGGTGGCGCTAGACGCCGCCCAGTTCCCATTACCTGATTTTAAATCAGTTTAGCGCGATTTCGGGCATTTTTGCGAATTTTTTTAGGATGGTGCAAGAATACCTCTTTGGTGCAAACTGGCGCAATTGGCGCAGGAGCGGAAGCCCTGAGCCTTCGAATAGAGCTGAATAATGCCAGTTACCAAGAATGGGCCCACTTTTCCCATTCAAATTTTCAGAAAGTCTCCCATAAAGTTCTGAAACTTTAGTATCTGGTCTGGACCGCCTGCACTACATTTGGGTGCAGACTGAGCGTTAGGCAATGCATGGTTTATTTTTGCAACAAAAATGTGCTGCAAATATTTTTGGGGGGACATGCTGTGCTTGTCAATTAACATAAAAACACAGAAATAATGCCTCAGGAGCACCTCAGATTTATTCACTAAAGCCACAAGTGTTATCATGAATGCATATATGTAATATGGTATCAAATAACAGTGATTCCACACCTGCGCCAAATGCACCATTTTGCATCGATGGCCATTTCCTGCGCCATCCTGATAAAAATCTACCATATTGCGCCAAAATACATGGCTAACTGAACTAGGCGGTGACTTGCGCCACCTATCCTTGCCACATGAAACCTGAACATTTCTGAGGCAAACAGAAGCCTTTCCAAGAAGATGACTAAATCGGCAATCATAAACGAAAAGCTGCAAATGCTTTAAGGGGCCGGCCTTTGGTAGGTTCTTTGTGTTTACAATAAACAATGCACACTAAGTTGCATCAAAAGTTGTGTCAACCTTTTTATATGAAAGATCTGTTTAGTAATCCCTCACATTGGATTTCTATGAATGAGATACATTTTCCATAGTTAAGCCTGCAGAGACCAACATTACATAGTGGTTTATACTGTCTACAGCACCCCCCCCCCCCCCCCCTCCCACCCAAAAAACTTCGTAGGAGATTGGCAAACTTTAAAATTCTTTTAACTAAATTTAGGTGGTGATCATAGGATTTCATAACTGCATGCTTAAAAGTACTTTGGAAAGTAATATTTAGGTGCCCAAAAGCTCTCGAAATTTCATGTTTATGTGCCCCTAAATCTCTTTTAGATGCCCCAGAAATGGCTCCAAATCACAATTTTGCAATAGCATCGCTGAAATAAGAATAATGATAATCACGCAACTTAGTGACGCAATCAACAAAGGGATGGTTTATCTTTGAAGTAGTCATTCAACCATTCTTGGTGTCAAGTAAGGTAATCGAGTAAATCAATAAAAGATTCCTCACGGAGGGTGATCATCATCTTTTTCAAATATAACATGTACAAGACCACTTGGTAAGTACATCTTTCCAGCATATATCACGCAGAAAAAAAAAATGCTGTGCCACTGGACTGTGGACGCATGCATGACTGTGTCTGATATTTTGCAGAGCTACTGCGCATGCTCGGAACGGATCGCACAGCCCAGTGGACAACAATGGTAGCACATAGGGGAATCGGAATGGTCTAAAGACACACTGATTGAACACTGACAATCTGCGAAAATCGCAGGGCTTACTGTCAATCCTGTCCAGGCACTTGGTGAACCAGTCGCTCCATTTGTCCATCACCTTAGCAAGATTGGCCTGGTAGACAAGAGGGAAAAATGTTTGGGTTTAAAACGAAATGTCTTGTACTTGTTTAGCAGTTCCATGAGAAATTCTTGTACTCAATTTTTAACCAGCCTCTAATCAGAACTCCCACATTTTAACTTTTGTGTTTTGGGCATTCACATGTTTCGTGGCAGACGGAGTTTTTTTTGTTTTTTTTCCCCAGGGTTTACCAGTTTGAGAGCACCGTCTTTCCATGCACGTTCAGCACACATAACCTGAATCAGTTTCGTTTGCAAAGATTTCTCAATGAGATTACCCTTCCAATGATGGACTCAAGACCGTAGAAAGCTTGGGGCCTGGCACAGAAGTGCTTTGAACGTGTACAGTGCTCAACGAAACGAAATTGACCAGCGGAGCGCGTGACTTCGCATACCTGCTGCGACATCTGCCGGGATAAGCCACGCAGTCTAGTGTCGCGACTCGCAAGTCGCACATGCGCGCAGCTGAGCCAAGCAGGCTGTTCGCGCTCGGGGTGCAGCCCTCGATAGGCAATTAACAAAGCATGAGTCTCAAGCTAAATTACTTCCTTTAATCATCGTGTGACATTCACAATTTTTATCTGTCGTTCAAGATGTGAAGTTATAAAGTGCCCCAAATATATAAAAAAAGAAAACAGCGAAAAAGGAGGACATTTTATTTATTCAGTCTATGAAAAGGACACACCTGCCATGACACTACATTTATTTAGTATGAATAGCGAGATCACCGCAAATGGTAGTCACTTTTTTACAACTTTAACCTTTAGAAACATAAGCCTGCCTATACACGAGCACAAACTGTTGCCGTGTGCTTGGCTCAGCCGTGCGCACGTGCAACTCGCAACACCAGATAGACCGCCTCTCCTGGCAGATGGCGCCACAGACACGCGAGGCGACGCGCTCTCATGGTCCACATCGTTTCGCTGAGCACTGTACATGGTCATCCAACCCAGGTTCCAGGGCTATGTCCTTGTACCTACATCTTTCCCCACTGCTCCACATAAGTTTCGAGAACTTGTCGGAATAACTGAAAATGGTTGAAACTAGCCATGTGTAAATATTCTATGGTTTAGAATATTCCCTCAAATTGTAGACTATTCATTATTCCCTTCAAACTGAATGGCAGAAATTCCTAAGTATTTGCCTCCAGCGAATAGCTCCATCCAAAGGGCTTGTTTTTGCTGGTTTTGGGTAAGGAAGTTTGGTTAAGGAAGTTGCAGCGCCATCGAAGTGACCAGTGGGAGTTATTTACGAGCGACAATTGACGTCAGCGAGAAGAGAACCAAAACACAACAAAACTTCCAAACCACTACTGTGCGGTCATGGCGGATAGTAAACCTGATAATGGTGCCCATTCCAACCTGACTGAAAATGTAATAGTATCAGCCAACTGTCACAGCTGACAGTGATGCATAAAAAGTGAAATATCTGATGACAAAGATTTCTGCAGTGTTGTGGAATGCTCGAGCGTGTGGTCTTAGAAAGTGGTGTGTTCAAGCGAGATCTTGTTTAAACAGAGTTGCTAGCCAATAGTTCTGTTCTCATTCCTGCGCCTTTGACTTATTTTCTGGGTACACAGAATATACCCAGAAAGTGCCTTTAGACAAGGTAATTTTTCCTACATAATTAGATATGAAATTCTCAACAGTACCAGTGCTATACTGTCAAGGATGTCTTTCTCAAGGGTCACCTTCACACCAAAATGAAAGTTGGTTCGACATTCCTTAACACTTATATTTAGAATACAAGTACCATCAACTACATATACAATATCCTTTCTGGCTTGTTAGTGGTAATGAAGTACTGTATTTAGTGCCACCAAGCAGAGCATTTAGTGCTAACCTAGGGGATATGGAAAGACAGCATTAAAACTGTGACTTAGAATTATTGAAGGTAACATTTTTTTTAGTGACCTCAAACACCTAATTACTAGGTACTTGGACATACCTAGATTTAATGCTAAGTTGCTAACAAACTGTTTTGTTACTTGCTGTTTAAAAGACACTTGTGATCACATGAGTATAATCAACCGTAATCAGTTCACTCTAAATATTATACAAACTGAAATGTCCTATATATTGGCACATGCCTACCTAGTAAAAACCCTGTGAAACGAAACATGCAGGCATGCTGTGGCAGTAAATTTGCAAAAAATCTTTTCACCTGTGAGTTTTCGTCTGAGCTCTTGGAAGACTTGAGAGAGAGTTGTCGTAGCTGATCCTGCAGTGAAGCAAGCTTGTCGGCATGGCGCCTCTCAAGAGCCAGGAGTTCATCCTTGTGATGCTTCTCAACCTTTTCGAGGCTTTTCTGGTACTTCAGGAGCTTCACTTTTAGCTTGGATTCCTTCTCAGTAAACGTGGCTACTTGCTGATTCAACTCAGTTTCTTTACTGTGAAGGTCTGCTTTCAGCTTTTCCACAACCTTGAAAAATAAAAGTTTACACTAAATGTAACTAAAGATACAGAGGAAATAGATCACAAATGACGATAGCAACTTTAAAGATCTGCTGCAAGTCAATGTAGAAAGCCACTGACCTCAATCAAATCCTAGTGCCCGTCTGTTTTTCTTTTACAGTAATTGACAACAGGATTGGAATATTTTTTAGTTTAAAACAACCATAGTGCTGTGCTATATGCATTTGTAAGAGAGATGAGAGTACATGAAAAGCATGGGTGTACTGTCCCAGGATGAATATCTGGGTAACTTAAAATATATACTCTTCCCCCAAACAATTCAAGTCACCTCCGTTGTGGACAGAGCATACATCCATGACACACATAATGTGGCGACATTGTGTGACCTATAGTGGCACCAACCACATGACCCGTAGCCACCAACATTTACCGGGTCCAGAAACATATTTTATGTATGATGATTTTGTCAGGTATATCCAAATCTTCTTATATATGCACATCATCAAACTGTTTTCCACGGAGGTCAAAACATTGGCAAATCGTTTCCTCAACAAAATATAAACACTGAAATGTGCCAAATACGGTAATAAAAGTATAAGTTGAAAAACACTTGAAGAATAAGAAAAAAGAAATAAAAAAAGGCAGAACCCTACTTATAAAGGCGTTTCCTTGGTATGAAAATACTAAAGTTATGTGAAACCGCGGGAAAGAGATTCTATCCCACTTAAAGTCAGTTCTGATGCTGAAAACGAACCAAAGTTGGGAACTTCTAAATACACAATCTGTGGTTTATTTTTTTACTGTAAGCATTTTCTCAGAGATTTCTCAATGTTGAGTGCAAACCGAGGACAGTTTATTTTGGAAGAAAATATTATGGTTCAATTTACTTAAGTGTTTGTTATTGATGCTGCAACCTTCAAGTAGGAGGGGGGGGGGCAAGAACTTTCTTAACCTTAGTGAAAAGGCTGGGAGGCATCAAACTTAAACCTAGTGGTTTATCCAAGTGACAGTTGCTGAAGCCCCAACATAAAATGGCTGGATCGGTTAACTGCTAAATGTTCTTAAAAGCTTTGTGCACCATTTTAGGAATTAGTAATGAACAAAATTCATCTGACAAAGTGTTATAGCGCTGCACTGGCATCAAAGCCATTGATGAAGCTCTACAGCCAGATAATGTACTGTGCGGTACACACCATACTAAAAGGTGTGTTGTGTACCTGAAGAGAACACAATTTTACAATTATTTTGGCCCTTATATTTTTTATACACACATAGATACGTAAAACCCTTTATTTTCGCGGCCCCTATTTTTCGCGAATCGGTCACAGATGACATAATCGCGAACACTAAATTTCGCGAATTCCAGACGCCTGCATTGAAAATCTTAAGAACCGAAATTTTCGCGCGCCCTTAAATTTCGCGAATTCTTCAATTCGTGAAATTCGCGAAAATTGAGGGCTCGCGGACATTAAGGGTTTTACAGTATATGAAACTGATTTTATATATGACAATTAAAGGGACACTGACAGGGTATTTATGCTCGCCGAGGTTTTTAGTTGTACGTGACATATGAGAGCTCAACTACCCAGAACAGAATTTGCGCCTCGAAATTCGGTTTCTTTCCGCCCGAAAACCGCCGATCAAGAATTGGCCGGCTCGAGTCTCGCTCACTCTCTTTTTCGCGGTCACGGGCCGTTTTCTAAGGTATCGATGCGACCACCAAATTTAATCAAAGTCGTGGGTCACTGAAGGCACACACTCAATATTAAAAATAGAAAAAAATATGAAACCCATTTTTTGTGGCTTCTAAAAGGCTGTAATTACGTTGATTGAAAAAAAAAGTTCCACAGACAACCGGAAGCATTCTGTGCGTTCGTCATTTTGCGTATCGTGGGACTCGCGGGGACGGCGATGGCAGCGGACGACGGGCGTGGGACCTCTATTTCAGAACTGTCGTTCGCGGTACCGGCGAATCCTGTCTACCGTTAAAAGAGAAATTTGGGACTGATCAAAAGTATTGGTATTCACCCCGTACGACACGCCCGGCCACCAAGCCGATTTGCACGAAGACGTCGCCGAGCCGTCGCTCCCTTCTCGTGGCTGAAGACAGCGCTCGCGCAAACGTCAAGCACGACGTGTCTACTTCGAGTTGAATATGCACGCGTACGATTTCTTTACTAGATGCGGATGTCCCCAAAGCGTGGTGCTTCCCGACTTCGACCCAAGAGTGCTTTTGCTAGAGAAAAATCGACAGCAAACTTTCCAATTTACAGTTTACCGGCGGAATTATTACTAAGGAAAGAGATCCACCAGAAACCAGATGCCCCAGTAGCTCAGTGGGAAAGACGTCCGCTTCACACGCGGTGGACCGAGTTCAATCCCCCGTGAATTTTTTTTTTTTTTTTCCAATCATTTTTCGATGTTTACATATCTTTTTCTTTTTTTTACAATCATCACTGAAGAAACGAACAAAAAAATAACAAACAGATATTGTGGACGATACTTCGCTGAATTAAACGGTATGGGATTTCCGTTTTGACACCTGCGAACTCAATGTAATCACTTTCCACAAAATGCAAGGAGCATATAAATCAGGTAGCGTCCGCTTTCCGAGGTGCCCGTAAATGTTCTACAGGAATTGCAGCCAGCCATTGGTCCCGATCCCGTTGATCTTTCGGAAACTCTGTCGCACAATGCCACTTTTTTTCGGATGCAAAACATGTGAGCCAGCTCTTCACGCAACATCTTGGGTGTATTCTTTTCGGAGCCGATCATGGAAATTCACCACGGGCACTCACTACTCATCTCGAACTCCTCAATGTACAAAACAACTCATCTTGGAGTACAGAACAACGAGCGGAACAAACATAACTGCAAAAGAATCGCTCGGCAAGCAGTTCCCGCACGCCGCATTGCACGCCGCATGTCGTGTCGTCTGCTACCGGAGAGGAGAAAAAAAAAACAAAAAAAAAACCGCACGGTCGGGTGTAGCCACGTGACTTCCGCCAGTCACTCTCTTCTCTCCACTTCTCCGACCTCCGTCGGGTTTCAGTTTCGAGCAGTTGCGTCTTTTGGCTTTATTAAAGAAATATGCTACTCTGTTGCAAAATATTAATTCGGTAGTCCTCCGAGACCATAATGAAGCGCCTGGCAAAAAATAAAAAAAATTTTTTGGGGGGTGTCAGTGTCCCTTTAAGCCATAGCATAATTATTTCCCCTACAATACAACATAAGTTTATCTGGTCTGGCATCTCCATTTTTCCAACTTTTGTTAAAGCTTTGGAAGCATAAAAAGCTACCGAACCTAATGCCTGGTTCAAACAGTTGCATTGGTTCCATTCAGGGTAAACGATATGACAGCAATCACAAAGTCACTGGGACAAGACTTAGCAGTACACAATGTCACAAAAAGTAGCTCTTCAAAAAGCAATCATGAGCCATGGTTTTCGTTGTCACCATAGTTTTAGTTGCCGTGGATGCAGCCGACAAAAATGTGTGAACTGGCAAGGAAAAGTTGAGCTAGTTGGTGGTTCATAAATTGGGCCAAACCAGCTGAACATACAATTACAACCATTGATTGTATGAATGGTTGTAATTGTATGTTCAGCTGGTTTCGCCCAAATTGCAAAGTGTGAACCGGCATAAGGTTTCGATGTTGAACTACGCGTTTTAGATTCGGGAAACGTGTCTATCACTTTTAATAGCTGTATCAGTCATATAACGAACCCAGGGGCATAGCCCGGAGGGTTGGGGGCTTTTCTTTTCTCCGAAATCCAGCAGACCCAATAATATACAGATGCACTTTGACCCCCCCTTCCCCCTCTCCACATCCCCAAGTCATGGACATCCCAGCCACCTTAGACTCCCCCCCCCCCCCCCCCCTAAAAAAGTTTGGGGCTCCAGTCCACGCTGTGAAGGTGGTTAGTCAGCGAAGCTGTGGTATCACCTGCAACGATTGCCTACTGCACTATACGAAATGCCGCCACTGGTCGCAGCACGCCGCCACTGGTCGTATTGCCGTTTCTTTTCCCTTTGCGACTCCTAGTATTCACGCTGCTCCTCGGCAGTCCTAACTATGCGTGGCCTATTCATCGCGGTGCCGCAGCAACAATGAAATCAGTTGCTATACTCCGTTTCATCTTACGTTTAAGTGCAGCGGCCATCGGAGCCAATCGGAGGCCGTGTGAGTGTCACGTGACCTTAGAGAGGGGGCACAGCGACGCGCGGAAAGCGTATCACAGGCCATGTCCACAGAACGGGACTGGCTAAGATAGCTTGTAGCATCTACTGTGTCCGGACGTAAGGTGAAACGGGGTATAGGCGGGTTCTTTTATATATGAAAGGCTAGTGACTTCACTCCCCACGTCGCAAGCTGCCGTCGCCGCGGCGGCTTGGGCAACAGTAATCTTCACCGGGAACATATGTGGTGAGCGCTACGAGCTTCGCATTGTTTTCAGGAGCTCCTTATCATTCATTATATGGTTAGGATGCTCGTTTTCTGCTTATTCTTTATTGAAACGAATGTTGTGCTCTATATTGTATGCATGGTGTCTGTACTTTTCGCTTCAATCTTCTGAAGTATTTTCTTCCGTGAGAACACCGACACGAAAACACACGCGGGGAGAAGGAACATGCTTCGCATTGTTCGCAAGGGCGATTATCATCCATTACACGATTTGCACTTCACACGAGGGCTTCGAATGACATCAACCCTTTTCGAAGCAGCTGCAAACCTAATCTTTACCGGAACACGTGGGAGGGTGTTCCTATTGTTCACACGTGCCTTATCATCCATCATGTGGTTTTGATGCTTGTTTTGTGGTTTTCTTTATTGAAACGGATACTGAGCTGTATGCTGTATGCCTGATTTCAAAGGAGATATGCCGTTTTGCCTTCAATTGTTTGCCAGGACGTTTTTGCTTACAATGCCAACAGCACGAAAATTTCCTTGGCTTGTAGAGGTATACAGCTTCGCTGTAAAAATTCCTGGCTACGCCGCTGGACAAACTTTATCAACCTCAAAGACAACGCAACCAGGTAATTAGATTTGTTTTTTTGTGCTTATCACTGATAAGGAAACCTGTTATACCTTCTGAATGCATGGTGTAACAGTGCATCACGTCAAAACCACTACTGTCTAAGCGACAGACTACAGAAAAAGCTTGAAGTAAATTTCGAGGCTTTGTCACTCTACCTGTCTTAGATGATGTAAGCTGTGTTTTTCGTTTTCTTTGTTGCTGGCCATCATGTTCTCTTGAAGCCTCTTCAGCAAGGAAGCGTGCTCTGCATTTAATTTGTCCCGTTCTTGCTGAATGGCCTGGAAAGATCGAAATGAAAAGACACTCAGTGTGGCATTGCATACACTGATCACCACTCACGACTGAATGGGATGTTATCCCTTTGTTCAATTTAAAATATTCCTAGCCCCACTTGAGATCTCCATATCAGACATGTTATAAAGCAGTTTTGTTCTTATTGTTTGTAATAACAGCTACTATTAAACCTTTCAAACACTATGTTCACAAATGTGAACATTTGGGGAATATATTGTATATTGTCACGGGTGGTGACCAAAAAAACAATAAATAAACAGGAAGAAATAAACGTTTAATGTGGCAAACTTGTGCCAAAAATAAAAGGGTACAAAAGATAATAACAGAGCGTCGCGGGCGTCGAAGTCGGCGTAGCAGCAGAGTCGAACGCTGGGGCGAAAACTGAAAGCAGATTGCCACGCGGAGCCCCTTATGTACACGTGTGGGCTTCTGGAATAATCGGCGTAGAAGGTTCGGCGTGTAGAACATTCTGACCTCGAACAAGCAACATGGTTCTCGAATTTACCAGAACATTACTTTACAGAGTCAACAAAAGTGTGCCTCCGCGGCCAGAAATAGAACCCTGGCTTTCAGCGTGGAAAGCAAGCGCGATAACCGTTAGACCACGCGTGCGCTGCCTACTTGGCCAGCTGCACGCGCGGCAATATTGAGTCATTTTAATCATTTTAGTGAAATTCTCTACTCTATGTCTGGCAACCAAAATTTGTAAAAAATTTTTTTTTTTTTTAATAACTGGTTAGCAGTGTTTGAAAGGGTTATGTATCTGTACAATTTGAGGCAAGAAAGGGGGCCATACCTATTCAAAAATTATATAAGCCCTGTCACCTTTCAGAAAAATATTCCCTGTGACTTCAGCGTGCGAAAGTAGGTGTTGGTTTCAAAAATTATTCATATGCACCAAGAAACAGGCATGAGAGAGCGAATTCAACATTTTATGCATCTCCAAATTCAAGCTACCCTATGAACCACCTAGCCCAGTTAACAGCTTTGCTGCAACTGAAAGCTGTGCCTTCCTCCTAGTAATGGCATTTGACTCTTGTTCTTTTGGATGAACCAAGGTGAAAGCAGTCTCAGGTAACCCCCTAACCTTGCCACAGGTGCCCGGTTAGGGTCTTGGCAACCTCATCTAGTCTAGCGATAGACCAATTTCACAGGCTATTTCACCAAACCATCACAGGGTCGCCAAGGATTTACTACTAGCTGTCTTTCAAACTGCCTCAAAATGAGCACTGTATAGGCTCACATGTAAATTTCTTTTTCTGACAGGGCATGATCACATGCATTAGAGTTTAGAAGTGTCAAAGACATGGACAAGCAAGCTGTTGTAAAAATCTTTAAGCGGCGGTATAACTCTTAAAAAAAAAAACACCAGACAGACACAAAGAGAAGACCTGACAATGCTGCTGTATAAGTGGTCTAGTTTCCTGCATTACCTTGACAATCTCCTGCTGGAACTCCTTCCTGAGGTCCTTTTCTTTGTCGGCCACTTCGCGTTGTTTCTCTGCATCATACTCGTCCTTCACCGCTGTCATCTCTTGCTGGAACTGTTCCTGGAACTGCTTCATCATCTCGTCCTCCCACCTGCGATGCACTGCAACGAGAATCATCCTTCAATACACACTCCCACTTAAGGGGGACATTACCCAGAAAAAACAATTTCTGCAAAAAGAAGTTGATTTAAAAAAAATGCCATATTTACATTCACCAACATCTAGAGATATTCCCTGAAAGTTTCATTAGTTTACACTGCATGTTTTATAAATTATTTTTGGTCCATCGATGCTAAAAAAAAGGTAGGGGTTGGAGCACTTTGAATGCATTTTTCTCCATTCCACTTTTCAGCATCAAATTCGCTATCTATTACACAATAGAGAATTATTCTTAGGTGGTTTTCAGGGGTAGAATTTTGTGAGGAACATGCCTGGCTGGTTAGTTTTTCTTCTTTAACATTGTTTAATGCTAAAAGAACTATATTTGTAAGAAAGGACAGACATGAAAAAAAATTTTAATCTTCGTATGGAGTTATACTTATGCAAAACAATGCAATATAGCAAAATAACTAGCTAGGTATGTGCTATGGGTATTCCTATGACTGCATTACACATAAAAATCACGAATTTTTATTTTATTTCAGAATGAACACATTGACCTTCATATTGTAACATTTGTAACAAGTTTTAGAATCGACATCGGACAATGAAATTTGGCAGGGATGGTCTTGCCACTCATATAAACTTCCACTGCAAATTTGATTGAAATCAAGCAAGCGGCACAAAAGTTGACTTTTCTGGGTAGTGTCCCCGCTTAACAATGGCATTCTTTTATATGCATAGCCTTACACTCGTTATTATTACTATACAAAATCGACTCGCCGAGGCTTACTTACTTACTTACTTACCCACGTAATTAACCCGCCCCCTTTTTCAGCAAAACTGAAGCTATTTTTTGGAGGTGCAACAATTATGTCGTGGGTAAAAAAAAAGAGGCAAAGTTCTTGTAAAAACGAAATGCAGAAAACAGTGGTGCAAATAGTGGCGTTTCCTCTGATGATGTCATTAGGGTGATTAGCTTTGACTATTATCAGTCTATAGCACAGGACTAGTATGCGGTGTAACAGACCTCTGCACAAACCACCGGTTCTTCATTAACCATTTCACCCTTAATATTAAGTTCAGTGTCAGAAAATTTCTAACCTTGCAGTTCTACTTTTCCTACACCTCTGAGAAATATTACTTTTCTATAATCCATTCATCCCCCAAGCTGACAGCGCAGTGGGAGCTACACGCTCTCCAGACCGACCAACCGCCTCCCATTGATCACCCGACCCCGCTGAGCAGAAGCTTAATCCTGATGGGTGGGAGTGCGAACCTGCGGAGAAAGCTGGACGTATAGCTGGTCCAACGAGAATGTAGCTTTTACCATACTGTCAGTTTAGGGGTGAACAAAGTATACACCCACGTCCATTCACATGAGACATCATTGTTTGTTGACAAGGAAATTCTTTTCTGCAAGTGTCAACGAAAACGCTTTCTCCTAAAAAGCACTCCCCAAAAAAACACATGGTTAAAAGCAACATTCTGGGAGTTCCCCCGATTTTCTTTTTCAGGTTTTTGTCTTGCCGCGGTATCGCTAGCTTCAACCAAATGGGGCGACAATCGGAATATTGAAACATGGCTCATGCGATGACAACTTTAGCTCACTTCTTCACTGCTGCTACTTGAACCGACACATTGCGTGTGCAACTCGTGAATGTTACCACGGAGAACAACCAGACCTTTCCGAAGTACTTCTTTAAACTCGGCTTGTAGCCTCTCCTCGGTTTCCCTCGCCAAGGTCTCCCGTTCAGACAGGAGTTCCGTGATCCTGGCCTCGAGCGTCCTCTTCTCTTCACAAGACCGCACATACAGTTCTTTGATGTCGTTGATGGTTTGCTGCAGGGTACTGTAACTCGTGCTGAAGAGGAGACGATACAATCAAGACCCATTTTGGGGCACTGCAGACAGCCTAATGAGACGTGTCCTCAAGAAGAGAACTCGCACCGGCATCTCAGCTTTTATAGTAACATTAAAATACACGGCTAGTATGTTCTCCGCATATATAAAATTTACATTTCAGCGAACTTTATGTATTACAATTGCCACGATCACGGGAATTTAGGCCAACCTGCCTACAAAAACTGGTCTGCTCCTTCCCACGAAACATGTAGAGAGCCAATCACAGCGATCCATGAAAGAAGCTTAGCAAATGCCAATAGGCCTGTTGCAAAATGTACAGCACCACGATGGCAAGGGATTTCGGGAACCCCGGTACAGATCACGTGCTTTCTCATTGTGCCTCCCCGACCGCATGAGTCACGGCTGCTGCCGCCATCAGCTGTTGCAGCCGTCCGCCATCCTGCCCATTTACCATTGGCGGTGTACTGTATCTGTGGCAGCGTAAAAGCATTGCGACAGGTGCAGCTATTCACTTATTTTAATACATTATTCGCCGTAACAATTACCTTCACATCTTCCAGTGTCACCGAATCCACTTATTTTGCACGCAACCGTGGCAGGGTTCAACTAGGTTCAACAAAGCGTCTATGCAGAGGAGAGGAATGAGAAAGGGGCAGCCTCGCAAGATAGCCAATGCGACACCCTCTTCCCCATTTCCGTGCGCTTGTCGTTCGACCGACTCGGCTGCTCAAACATTGTTGTGTTGATAACCTGCGCCTGCTCGCGTATGTTACATGGTAGCGGGAAAAAAGACGATGGGAGGGGCGTACCGAGGACTCCCATTATTCGTTGCATGGCGCGCACAGGCTTTTGGGATTTTTGCAAAGGGTCTATTGCAATAAAACGTTTGGACTACCAAAGTATGATGCCATAAAGTTTAGGAGATGTTAAAGGAAATGTTATGCTTCGTATCCAAATACAGACCACATTTTTAGTGCCAAATTTAACCTTGTTTCGCTTTTGCTGGGCCCTTTCACCAATTGAAATGACTGGCTCTCTGCATAGTTTGATCAGAACTAGGTCCCATTTTTTATGCAAATGTCGAACCACATTGGATATATGATAAGCGATACTTATATGAGGCTGATATCTTAAATAGAGCATACCTGAGATCCTGAATCTTCATTTCACAGTCTCTCTTGACTTGAGCCTTTTCTTGCTCGGACAGTGAGAGCAGCTCTTCCCTAAGCCTTCTCATCGCACCATGGTGCATCTCGAGAATAGAGTTCTTACACCTGAGTGGAAACAGGCAAGTGTAAGATCAATACAAACTGCTTACCATTGAGACATAGCACTAAAATTAATTTAAAAGTTCAAATATATTCACTACTACAGTAGGACTGGCATAAAATGAAGTACTCATACAATAACTAAGGAAAACAAATGCCACTAAGTAGAAACACACTCGATACTCAACACAGCCATGAAGTCAGGGCACTGCATGGGTAACTAATACATACACTTCGACAGCTTGCATTTTTTCTTCCCCGCAAGACTTTAGTATCGCGTCCTTTTCGAGCGTTAGGATCCTTTCCCGCTGCTTTATTTCCTGGTAGGCGGTTTCAGTGCGAAGCAGTTTCTCTTCAAGGAGCTGTAAACAAACCACCTTGCAGTTAGTTTCCATACAATTTCGACAAGCGGAGGGAGCACCCGACGGGAAAATTACCCGGACTTGTCTCTGGAGTTCGTCTCTCAGCTCCTGGAACTGGGACTCTGTCTCCGAGCCGTCCCGGACCTGCAGCTTGTCTTGGAGCAGGGCCACCTCATTCTTTGCGAACAAAGCGTGGGACACGGTCTAAGTCATAGTGGTCATTGTACAGCACACATACAGTATTTTATGGACTACAGTCTGCCTTCGGTGGACAGCCTGCAGGAGTAAATATCGGGTGGAAAAAAAAAAGCTTTTCCTTGGATAGTTTGCACCCGGCGGATAGTTCACACCTGGTGCGTAGACCGCACATAGAAAAGTCTCATACACAGTACACCTTGACAAATGCCTAGCTCACAAGAAAGCTTGCATCATACATAAACCATCACTAATTCTGTCATTCATCAAATCCTCTGCATCTCCTGGTACTGAACAATCTACAAGAAACAAATCCTTGTATCGTCTGCACTGCATAAAACTTCCAACTTTTAGACATGTATAGTTTGCAGACTATATTCCGGAAAATATGGTACTGATCTCGGGATGTTTGTAGAACAAAAATTAAGGCTGCGGCTTTGAGGGTCGAAGATGGATGCATATTTTCAATAAAAGTAAAAGTAACATTTGACAGAGACATTGATAGTATACTTATTTCCAACTAATGGGAGTTGCATGATGACACAGCCAAACATGCTGCATGTAACTGTATCGCTAAGGAGGTTCTGCAGAAGAAAATCATGCACCAAATGCCCTTCACTAAAGGAAGGTTAGCTACCAACCTCGGACATTTGCGATTTCCTCCGAAGCGTATCGAGCTCTTGATGCGCAGCAGAAAGTGCTTCTTGTGCCCTGTTCACTTCCAACCTAAGGCGGCTGACTTCTTGGCAGCATGATTTGATTTTTGCAGCGACGTTCCCGTGATCATCTTCTTGTGCCAAGTCGCCATTGCTGTGAAGACATGCACAAATTTTTGCAATGCTTCAAGAGCTGTCTACCGAAGATTGTACATTTTGCCAATCTCCTAAGACATATTCAACACGGAAGGAAATGCGTGTCACGGTAACACTTGCATGCAGTTTCACTATAGGTGAGTTCTGGAGCAAAAATGAGCTGTAGGATCACCTTTTTGGAAACTCCGAGTTGTATGCAGACCAAGTGGTTTTTGGCAGCAGAACTTTGAATAGGCAGTCAAGTTCCCTCTGAGAAGAAAAAAAATTATGCAGGCTAGATCAAGCTGGCAAAGTCCAGAGAGCACAGAACGCGTCCTCCATGTGTCGTTAGTGTTAGGTTTTTTCATCTTTAAAATAGAAACATAGACCCAGTAGCTCTAGGGTTATTGGGAGCATGCAAAAAGACAGTAGCGCCACAGTGTGGCTCTTGGACAAAGCATTCTGCATAATCCACGGCCGGACTGGCATAGACATCTACCATAGCAGTCAACCTTAGTTTATAATTAATGTCGGCTTACCCGAGCACAGCACCATACAAAACGTTGGGGGGCACAGTCGGCGCTAACTTCTTTTTTTTTACTCAAGCCCCAGAAATTGAGAACACAGATCCTCTCGTGATGATAAAGCAAAGGTGCGAGCTGGACAAGAATGTTCCCCTTTTCCAGAGACTATTTTCGTCAATGGATCCCCTTCATGCGACAGCGAAAAGCACAGCAATCATCTCGATCCCAGCACATCTACTCGATCCGCTGGCGAGTGAAGAGAAATCCGATAATAAGAGGGACGGAAAGCACTCGTCATGCAGATTTTGACAATTACTGGCACTGGCAAATGTTGTCCCATAGTATTTTCCAGACCGTCGAACACGCAAACATTTCGTAGGGGTGTCCTCCAGTGCAGATAAACGAAAACCAGGGCAGTACATTGATGGCGTTGCCGCTCGTAACTGCGGAACACATGATCGAACGCAAGCTCCAAGCAATTCCTGCGAATCGAATCGCGTAAAACACGAGCAGGGCAATCCTGGACGGGGGTATAGGTTTAGAATGTCAAGGTGCCAAATCTTTACTCCGGAATTAGGTTGAGAAACATGGCTGCGAAAAGGCGCAAATGCGGCAAAGACGCTGCGAGCGCATCAGAATGGGACAGAGAGGGCAGCGCTTCACTATGTGGCGTAACGTGAACGCTGCCACCGGTGGCGCTGCCAACCAACTGCCAAGGCGGAGTGCTGCGCCCCCTATAGGCATCGCAAACTCCCAATAGCATTGACTGCCACCGCACCAACCCAGGTTCAAGCCCTGTTGGGAGCTCGAACTTTATGAACTTTATATATAGTTTTAATGACTGTAACACTCCTAGCGTGTCGCTCATTTCAAGAGGCTCGTTCGTGACAATTTCTTCATAGAAAACGCCGTGTAAAACATATTCTGTGTTGAAAAATTTCCCCTTTGCCGTACTAGCGTGGCAAAGGAAGTGGTAACGCAGAATGTGATGTATTAGTGGACAAATTGTGTACACATGTGGAGACTGGATGGCACAAAGCAGCTTTGTGTGATGCAAAGTAAGCATGCGAGCGCCTCGTGGACGTTTTACTTAGGGACGCTGTCGTCCGCAGTTGCGGTATAAATGCGACTTTCTCGGGGCCTGTTGGAGCATGAGACACAGTAGATGGAGCGTGCGGAAAACAAAACAATTGGAACGCGGCTGCGTCGAGCAGAACCTTGGCACCAGCTCGCAGCAAAAGAGAACCAAACACTCGGAGCTACCTCGACCTACTGCGAAAAGGGAGTCTGCTTCTTTACTTTTCTGTCTCTCTTTCTTGCGCTCTTTCTCTGTGGAAGCCAGCAGCAAGCTCGTTTGACGGAGCAGAGCAGCACTGTATGTCTGAACACGTGATGCTTTACCCCTGCCAAGAGCAACACGAAGGCACTCGAGGGAGAGGTTCGGCTGGCACTGGTGTCCAACCAGTGAGGAGACAAGCGCACTGCATCAGCGTTCGGCTGGCAGTCGGCCTGCCGACTTCTGTTGCTGGCACCGAACTGGATATGGTTAGGTGCCAGCCATATAACACATTTTGCGTTAAAAACAGGAAGAACCGATTGGAGAAGTCGGCAAGTATGCAACGCTCGTGGGATTTTTCTAATTACGCACGACTTGTGTAAGCCTCAATTTAGAAATAAGCGGCGAAAGCGTGGCCACAAAACATAGGCAGAAGCCCCGTCATTTTAAAAATTGGCTGTGTTCATGTCCACTGTCTATACTCGTGCCTTAGGCTTGTAAACATTATGGAAATCTACAAGAAAGTAAAATTCGTTATACAGTTGCTTCTACAGCCTAGAAATGGCATCTTATGTGACTGCTATGAAAAGGCAAGTCTTTAGTGTGCATCAGGCAGTAGTGATTACATGAGCACATGCCACTACAATACTCGCATAAATGAAAAATGGACTTAGGACATCAGACTACAGGGTGAGCTTTCATTCTATACGCTGTTGTGATGCAGCGTATTACCACATTGGGCTATCAAACAGCTCTCTAAACAAGTGCTATTCCTTATGATTTTGTTTCATAAAGTTTGCCTAAATTGTTGGTGGGAATATGTTTGTGAAAATAAACTATAGGTGTGTAAATAGGAAACATAATGAGTTGATCCATAATCTGTTAGTACTGTGTCATCATTTAAAGTAATATAAATCTTTTTGCAAAGAGCACTACTTCTGTGGGTAACAAAAATTAGTTTCTATACACAGTGTGTTTCACTAACAACTGTAAGTCAATTTTAAAAAAGGACACTTGAAATAAATAAACGATTCCTTCAGTATATGTTTTCGACCATGACTAATGTCAGGTTACCGGTGTAAAATGATAATAAGCAAATGAACTACCTAAAGCCCACTAGCTCACCAGACACATTCCTATTGAAGATGTGTTGCCTGCTGTCAAAATATTATAGTATAGCTGTTGTCATAATTTAGACAACTGAATTCTACCTCCATGCTATTCACTTATAAATTCAAACCACAAGGAAATGAAATACTAAAACTAGATGCGAAGGCGGCGACGGAAGTCAGAAGCAACATCAACCTCCGTAGAGGATAGCGAGTCATCACGAGCCAATGACAGAAGCATTACCTAAGGGTCACAAGGTTGTAGAAAAGGCATGCCACACTCTGCTGTCTCCACGGGCGCACAGCTATCGACGCATTTTTCCATCAAGTTTTGGTATGGCGGACTCTAGCCAGACGAAGCTCGCCAGAGATAAGAGCTATTATACACCCTTTTTGAACATGATGCGCAAACATGATGTTATAATGGCCCTCAATGTAGGACGCCAGAACACCAACCTCAAGTAGTGTGAATTTTTGGCACTCTATCATCCTTTCTTGCTGCAGCACTCGGAACTGGCTTAGCAGGTGGTCAGTGTCCTTGGGTGCACCTGTGAAAGATTAAACTCCACCTTTCAACTTTTCTTCAAAAGCAAGTATTCGAGTAGCAAAGGAGCAGCTTACACAGATACTACAGCAAGGTGTCCGTCTAAATTGAGCATCTAGGAGAGTGTTTATTGGTACAACTTCGTAGGCGGCATAAAACTTGTAACCATGAACGAAAGAGGGTTTAGGTCACTGTCAAGAAAGCGCTAATGCCACTACCAGCTTGCAATACAACAAAACAGAAAAAAAAACAAAAAAAAAACTGGGAAATAGATTATGCAGAGTGGAACAGGGATCTGAAGTAGATATGGGAGTTCTAGTAGATATTATTTTTCGAGACAACAAAACTCTTTGGTTTCTCATTGTCCAAAAGAAGGGCAGCTGTTTGAAACACTGCACCATAATTAACATTGAACCACTTCTGCTTTGCAAGGTCTCTCTCTCTTGCCTATTTGTGAATACTAATAACTAATGAGCATCACCACCCACCATTTTCCAAGAACAGTTGACACTGTTTTTGGCTTTTGTTGAGAGACTCTGTCAGCTGGTTTATGACGCTTGCCTTCTCTAAGAGCTGTGCTTCAAACCATTTTTCTCGCTCACTGGTACGCTCCTTGCAGGCTTGCACCTCTGCCATCTGGACATAACAGAAATAATTAGGTTTGTCACCATAGCAGCTTGCATCGGTGCTAGACAACTACCATTACAGCCAGCTTCTTTTTCCAAGAGCATTTCTTCAAAGATATGGGTATAGCCCTCACAATTTCTATGGCACGGTTTCAGCATTTCATTTGAACAAACTTGGCACCAACGTCTACAGAAGTTTTGTAGAAAAGTAGTCTTTATAAACGGGTGAAAGTTACGAGCAACAAAACATACTGTACTGTATTAATGGTAATACAGGATTTACCGCTATGGCAAAAGGGTCGCAAGCTCTAAATCGTGTAGCCAGAGAGAAGTTTTGCCGCTTGAGGCACTTTGAAAGACCCATGTAGCTCGAGTAAATTTGGAAGCAAAACTCCGGCTACCTTCGCAGACAGCTGCTGATTGAGCTCGGCAATTTGCTGGTTTAGGTCGTACAGTTCTGTGTGGTGCTTCTGTTTCAGGGTCTGGAGCAGTTTCTCGTAGTCCCGCTTCATAAGCACAATGCCGTCCGAACTGCTCAGCTCAGAAATCTGCTCCTGGAGCATCCTGATGGTCGACTCTGCCACCCTGATCTTTTGCAGGTTCTTGCCAAACAGAGAAAGCATAAAATTAGCAAGAATGTTTTGCCGCCACAACCAGTGTAAAGAAATCTAGAAAGTTACAAACGAGGCACTATACTAACCTCCTGATTGAGCTTAGTCTCAATTTCGAGCTGGCTCTCAAGAGTGACTACCTTGACTGAGAGACTGGTAGTTTCACTGGCTTTTTCTGCAAGTGCTTGGCGTGCTTGGTTGAAGTTATCCGCCAGAAGCTTTTCCTGGGCTGCAAGATAATCATGAAAAAAAGTGAACAAATACAGGCACAGCTGCTGGCTAATGAATGCAAGTGAACCTCCCGTAGTAAGAGTTCGAAGATCCCAAAGTCATCACGACAATGTAACATTGGTGTAAAATTGAAAATCAATAAGAAGTAGCAGCCTTTTTCTAAGATATAAGGTATCAGGAAATAAGGCTTCCAAGTATGAAAAAATTATATATGGGTTTCTGTCCTTTTGGAGTCTATTTCAGGGGAATTCAGAGGGTGTTTTTTTCTGTTTGTTTTTTGCACAAAGTTGGAGTTTTTGCTCGCACTCATCTGAAGCACAACATTTTTCAGAATTAGTAGGTTTGTGGGCTCATACACTTACTTCAAAGAAAAAAAAAAAAAAAACACCCTCTGCCCCAGATAAGAAGGCATAGAGGAAATATTGCCACGCTCGTCAGCGAGCGACCGCGCGCGTGGCCGAGTGGTTACCGTGCTTGACTGTCGTGCAAAAAGTCTGGGTTCGATTCCAGTCAGTGGAATGCTCTTTTATTTGTTCTTTCATTGCGTTCTCGTGAGTTCGAGAACATTCTCGTCAGATCGAGTTCTGAATGTTCCAGTCGCCGAACAATCTAGGCCGATTGTTCCAGAACCCAACGCGCGTACATAAGGGACTCCGCGTGCTGATCTGCAGTCAGTTTTCGCCCAGCGTTCGACTCTGCTGCTACGCCGATTTTGACGCCCGCGACGCTCCGTTATTATCTTTTGTACCCTTTTGTTTTTTGGCACAAGTTCGCCACATTAAACGTATATTTCTTTCTGTTTATTTATTGTTTATTGGCCACCACCCGTGACAATATGCACATTTAGTATATTGATTTGTCAATGGTGCTGCAATATTTTAGTTTCATGCCATGTAATGCAAGCTAACAATTTAAGCTTTCCATAAAAGTGTATGAGGGCACATGCATTGCTGTGTTTGTGTGTTATGCAAGCGTGCTTTCTGGCCGACCGCAATTGCGTGCGAGCGCTGGCTGGACTGTGATTTACCACATGTGGACTGTGATTTCTGTAAACAGTGGAAACGTCTACAGTGCCTTCTGGGGTCTAGAAAAGCCATTTTCTGGACATCTAAGGTTAATATTTTGAGATAACCCCCCCTACACCCCAAAAATTTGTTTTGGGATGTCGCTGCTCATCATCATAACAAACTATATCACTAGTCTGCTTGCATCATGTGAATGTTGGCTGGCTGAGACACTACTATCATCTTTTGTTACAAGTATCACATTTATAAAGTACTAATAAGACAAAAACAAAAGGAGCAAAAAATGAAAGTGAGGTTCTCAGAAGAATAGAAGCTGTTCTTTTGGAGCCAGAATCCTGAAACTTATAATTTTCCAGAACCATACAAAATATTCACTGGCAAGTGTTTACTAGACTTATTAATGTGTCTAAACATGGAGATCCACATGACAAGTAATGCATACCTTGTAAGGAGGCCAGCTGCGCATTCAAAGACGATATCTCGACCCTTGAAGATTGCTTGAGGCTTTCTAGTTCGGATGAAAGTTTCTCAACTTCCCTCAGGCGTGCCTTGTACATCACCTGGAGCTGAATGTAGTCGTCTGAAAAAAAAAAAAATGGATATAGATGAGCACCACAGTAAGAACACATTAGGTGACCAGTTTTTTTAACTGTTTCTCATGGTACAGAAGCATGCATACACTCAGACTGATGCCTCATGCCTATATAACTTGCCAAAAGCAAGTTGTTACATGTTTTAGGATTTCACACCACATCTGAAATTGAAAGTCCAAAAACAAATAAAATTGAGTGATGTAAACACCAAAGGACAGAGCAGTCCATTAAATTACTTGCCGACATAGATATAACGGCTGTATAGAAGAAGAAAAGAAGAAAACTAAACTTGGGTGATAATTTTATTTTAGAAGCCATTACTCTTAAAATATAGATATAATTGATGTATCACCTGGAAAGTAACACTCCACTCATCTGCTAGTATCCGCAGTGTAAGGATGATTCACACACTTGTGTTTGACAACAACCGACAGCACTACAACCAGTTTTTAAGCCTCTCCAGTCGTAAGCAGCGGCAAGTGTGTGAACCAGGCTCTAGGTTAATAAGGTTACATAAGAATAGTCAGCATTTCTGTCAAACACTGCACCACCCATTTGTTCGTTCAATCTGTTTACACAAGTTTGCCCATTCAGGTGTCAAAGACTCCATGATGACACACTTGGTTCACATAAACTTCAATGCGGTATAGTACCAAAATAAAGTGAAATCACCCGATCCTCCGTTTCTTGATAAAAAAAAAGTAATGAATGACAAAGTATGCTCAAACTTAACCCACAGCTTTTTTTTTTTTTTTTTTTTTATTTTAGCCTGCAAAAACTCAAGGTTGAGTGTAGTAGCATAAGTGTAAGGCTTGGAAGTCGCACAATAGTGCAACATACCAGACTGATGGGGTGCAGGTTCCTGGGGAAGCTGCTGCACAGCTGGCAAGTTGAATGGAACAGCAGGAGCCTTGTTCCCGACGTCACCGCCACCGCAGTAACTGTCAACTGCGTCTTGGCCGTATTCATCACTGGCTTGGAACGGGGTGCCCATGCCATTGGCAAAATCTCGTGCTGTGGGTTCGTGCAGTGCAACTCCGTTGCCATGAGCATGAGGCGACATGATGTAGCCGGGAGTCGTGAAATGAGGCCTAGCGTAATTCTGTAAAAATATATATGTATATATAATCTACATGTTTGTACACACACTAAGCTCCGGGCAACGAAATTGAGAGGCGGTCCTTCTTTCACAAGGCAACTTGTACTTGACAACATGCCTTTCTGCAGACAAGGCACTGAACTATTTTGTGTATCTCCTTTCATTTCCCTCTACGGTACTCAACACAGACTTTAATTTGAAAGCTTAAGTGCTGCTGGAATTACCCTATTTACTCGAGCAATAACCGTATTGTTTATAATCAGTCACATGTCAACTTTCTAGCAGAGTACCCGAATAGCCATTCACTGCGATCGGGTTAAGGGGCAAAGTGAGTGTCATGGGAGAGAATGTCCTCATGTGAAAATGCTAGCTGTGCTGTGAGAGGGAATCATGTGATATTTCATATGCCAAAGATTAGTTGAAATTGTGATTTGCTAGGTTTGTCATTTTTAGAGAAAGTTTTAGGTAAATGAAGTAAAAGGTTGTGCAAAGACCTCTTTTACTAAGAAAATTACTGTGAAAGGTCACTTAGATTAAAAAGAAAAGACTTTTTTCGATAACAAAAATGCTCATAGGCAGAGCGCTGAACAAGAAATGGTGGTCAACTATGGCATAAGTCCAATCGAGGTCTTTACGAAAGTACTTAGTAAAACTACCTGTGCTTGTGTGTTGGGTGTTGAAGTGGTGATGCCATAGCCCATCTGTGCTTGCTGTACATTGGGTGTGGAAGTGGTGACGCCATAGCCCACGTGTGGAGGCTTGAAATACCTGCATTAGCAGAAAGCATGTCATTTGCTGCAGAAGAATGATGAGAGTTTAAAGAAATGTGAGCAAAAGAGCTGTCATCAAATGGTACCAACAGCTATAAAACGCAACCAAACATTGTGACACTTTGAGATATAGCTTAGAAATGCATATTTGTAACTTGGGGTTTTCTAGCATGCTTAGTAGAGCGAGTTTGTACCATAAAAAAAACATAAAAAAAGCACTTTAGTGCAATTTTTAATTTATGTAACTTTCGCTAGGTGGCTCCTACAGGCACGGATGACCAGCTTTCAGCAATTTGTATTACTTTTATCCATGACCGTATTATTGTAAGGAATATGGGGTATTTGGCTCAGATGGGAATTGGCAGGTGCTGGCGGCACTAGAGTATTCATCAGTTGTTGGGAAAAGATGACAGAACCTGCAGTGCATGTGCAGATTGCTTTGTGGCATTTCAACTTGTTTATAAACAAGTACTCAAGCGATTAGTGTAAGTTCTCTAGATATCAAACTTATCCCTGCCACTTTTTAGGTAGCATGACCAGGAGCTTTTGCCCTCTTTCTGCCTTGGCCATGAGACTTACTGACAACACCACAGGGCAGTCACTTAGAGTTTGGGGCAACTTTTCCATGCTTTCTGTAAAATTTATATTTTAATTAATTGCCAACAACTGTACTAACTGATCAGTGGACAAGTCCTCATCCTCATCATCGGACAGCCCCAGAAGGTCGTCGAAACCATTTTCCACGGCTTCTTGGAGCTGAAGAACAAAAACATGACTTAGAACTGCCGGTGTCGACTCTTTCGAAATCCCAAGGAAGTACTCCAACAACTTCCTACATGCTTACTTCTTCCGCCTTTTTTCTCACTTCTGCAAGAGCTTCTTCTTCTTCATCCCCACGAGCAATGTCAAAGTTGAGGTCACTCGCTTCGTCCAATACGCTCAGCCCAGGTTCCACTGCAACGTGAAGAAAATTAAGGCGTCGAAGTGGAAGAGCAAGGTAACAACTTATACAACAGTCAAATGTCACGAGAATATAAAACAACAAAAAAAACAAAATACAGCTATTTAACTTAACAGCCTCCTCAGGTAGGTAAAATGGAAGATGGAAAATATCATGCACCCTAGTGTTTGACCGAGGTATCGGAATTTTTGTCTAGGAGTGCCGTTCGGGCGTAAATAAAAATTCATAAAAAAAAGCCAATAAATTGAGTGCAATTAAACTTTTCACAAGGGTGTCTTTAGGTGGTGCATTTATCAGATTCAAATTTCGTGAGTGTAGGTTTTTGGGAGAAAATGCAAGAGAAGAAAAACTTGTTATTTTCTTATGCGTGGGAGGAAAACGGAAGTAAAATGTCGGATTGGTGTCACTATCTACATGTGGCGCCACATAGTACAAAAACTTGAAAGCTTCTTAGAAATGAACACCAAGAGCAGATCTAGCAGATACGAGTGTGTGTGTGGTATGATATGCAAGTAGCAGCATCAACCAAATTATTTGCTACTGTCTTCATCCTGTCCACGCAAAAAAAAAAAAAAAAAAAAAAAAAGTTTTTTTTTTATTTTTTTTTTTAATCTGTGTTTCCACACTTTTGGTACAATAAATGCAACACCTAAAGACATATTTGTAAAAAGTTTAATTGGACTCTGTTAATTGGCCTATCTATATGATTTTTGTTTATGCTCAAATGGTGCTCGAGAATGTTCCGTAGTTTACACATGAGAAAATATGCAAAAAATAATGGAAATCCTGTACTTCTATAAAAATTGAATACATGTTCTAAGCATTATGATTTAGGTAAAAACACCTGTGTGGCAAAAAGGATGACTGTAAATCTTAAGGTTGTGGTGTCTGAATCAAACTTGTTGCCCACAAAACTGCTTTGCAGGTCAGAGTTAATTCAGTGCATAACCACTTTTTGGTTGCATGTAGCGCATCAATATTATTTGACATGTTTGGTGTGGGCACACTATACATTGGTGTGGTGTACTCCAAAAACAAAGACACCATCTCAAGACCCAATCACACAGGCACGATTTCCCGCAGGTTCAATTTCAGCTTCACAAATATGGCTTCCCAATGACAGCCTCTGTGAGACCAGTCGACCAGTCTAGTGAGCATGGCCCCATAAACATGATCAGACAGATATGGTCTCATAAAATATGGATGTCACAATGGTGGCTCCGTTGACAATATCAAGAGCACAGTCTTAAGGGATGTCCAAACCAAAAGCGGAAAGCAAAAAGCATCACTTTTAGCAAAGAGTTTTCCCGACGTGTTCCGCTTCGTCCCGTTTTTTTTATGGGGCGCACCCGGGTGGGGCTTTGGAATGCATGCGTGACAAAACCACTGGACTCAACCAATCACAGGGACGAGGGAAGTGGAGAGGAGGTAAAGGCTTTGGATGTGCTAGTCATGCTCGGACATCGTTGGTTGCCCTCTCAACCGTAGCAGATGCCATCTTAACGAGTACTGCAGGAGCAGGAGGAATGTAGGCAAAGCAGATGCGAAGCAGCAAACAGGAACTTCGAACCGGATCAAGGAAGAAGGAGGCCAAGAGAGGCAACGTATGCTAAGGAGCAGGTGGAGAGACATTCTCATTGGTCAGTGATGAGTGACATTTTTCTGACGACTGACTCGACATCATGCGCACCCTCTCTCCTTGAAATCACCGTCCTGTTCTGACAAAATAATGTCCAAAGTAAAAAACGAAACAAAGCGTTCCCACTTCCCGTTTTTCGGATGGAAAAGTACATGTTTTACACTTTCCGTTTTGGGATTTGAGACCTCTTTACAGGTATAATTAATTCCACAACCACTATCAGAAACGTGATGATGTGGATATGACCCCATAAACATGGTGTCAAAGAGGTTGGTTTACAGACATGATGAAGCAGATCACAAACATGATCTCACGAAGACTGCACTAAAGAGAAATCCGCAAATCTGGTGTAACAGACATGCCCTCACAGAAATAGTTTCACCGAAATAGCTTTGTGAATGTTCAGTGTTCTGCCAGTTGGGCAGCAGCGAGTTTGTGTCATGTTTGATTACCATCATGAATTGTATGAGTCTGACATATTTCACACAATGATGATGCTAATAATAATAATAATAATAATAATAATAATAATAATAATCCTTCTTTCTTATCATTTTTTTTTTTTTTTTTTAAATCTGGTTTATAGAAGAAAGAGAGGGGAGGGGGATGCTAATTTGAGGCACAGACAAAACAGTTCGACACTCGAAATACAATGTTACACAACCCAAGGAAATTATTAAACAATAACAAATATTATGTGGTCTGGCGTGTAACATGTTAAATACTAAGGGATTATGATAACGTACCACCTTTTTTGCCGCAGCCAAAACGCTTCCTGGCTACCATATTTTTCACTCCCGTCCAGCGATCACAGCTGTTTTTCATTTTGTTGTTTTGTTATCGCGACATACCCCTGAGAGCTGCTAAAACTATCAAAATAAGTGCAAGTGACAGAGAGAACGCGAGAAAATAAGAAAAACTGACCAGGTCTTCGATCGCGCGGAATCTGTGCAAAAACACGCACTGACCTACAAAATAAACAGTCTCGTCTTCCGCTCTTGTTTATTTACCGAGCAACGTGCGAGGCGATAGCAATCGCGTAACAGCGTAGCACGACGTCTTTCACAACCTGAGAGTCCGCGATCGCGCACGTCCGGTTTTTATTCATTCCCTCCGATGTTACGATTCATTTTACAAAACGTGTGACTCTCTCGAATTGTTACTGTTTACATTTCGCGAAAACACCGACGAGTAGCCCAACAAGCTGTGCTCTCCCAGAGTAAAGATTCGATCAAACCACCAAGGGACGTACTTTAACCGCAGCTAATGTCGTTCATCGCAAGTTAATGCACTCTTTAATTCGCTACTGCGATAAATAAAGCAGAACATGAACAGTTTTTGCCAAAGCAAGGGGCGCGTTGAAGGACTTACTTGCGGTACCTGTCCTTTAGCCAAGGCGGGAATTCAAGTGTTCAGCAATTGTGAACATCCAGATGCCGTATTCAGCTGAAGCCCTCGCTCGTCAGGATCACGCGCCGCAAATTAAATACGACATACGGCTGTCTTCGGGCACAAAATGTTTTCGCGCAACTGGTACGACCGAGTTCATTGTAACGTAAACAAAAATCTGAATCAAGCCGCTCGCCCGCTTGCACAGACGTGAGGTTTAAGCCGTCAAGTCATTACCACACGGAGCAAGTTTCGAAAGTTGAACTGAAAATAAAAAAACAACAAAAATAGCCAATATGCTTAAATAATTGTGTAAAAATGTAAATTACGTTTATTTTAAAAGCTTATTTATTAAAATTTACTGAAAAATATGTTTTTTGTTTTTTTAGTAAAAGCTTACAAGTGGCTAGGGAGAAGAGAAAAAAAGGCAAGCCATTTTGAATAAAGGCAACGTTGATTAAAGGGGCGATGCAAATATTTTTGTACTTCGCGCAAACACCGCTCACAACGGATCCCTGATATTAATGGCCTTATGAAACACGCGTTCGTTTTTCACTCCAGAAAAAAATTAAAGAAAAACGCTGAGTTCCAGACATTGTTATGGCTCGGCTAGAGCACTATATAGCTCCTACGGAGCAGAGTAGCGCAATCCTTTGAACCCCGTGTTTTGCCGACAACATGGCCGACAGAGCGGCTCGGCGCAAGTCACGTGGTACTCAGGGTTCCAGGAGGCGGCCAGCCCTATGGGAGAATACATGGGGATCGACATAACACGGCTGATTAAAAAACTAAAGGCGAGTTCACATTTTTCAAAACTAGCCTGTCGTGAAGTTAGTAAAGCGCTAAACACTTTACCAAAGTTTTAATAATATCGGATGCGTGTGCAAATTTTGAGAACGCGATTTCCAAGGCAATGGCGTTTGAAGCAGACGATTTTTGCTCGCAGCGGAGATGGGCTTTTCGGGTTGGCCGGAGCGGGTCACGTGAATGGTGTGACGTCGCCGTGTCGTCTGCTGCATGATGCCGCTCAGGCAATTTTTTAAAAAAAGTTACGTCCTTGTATGGCACAAAACTTATCGCATATTATTCTAAAATGTTTCATTATTATGTCAAAATTGATTGCCATTCCGTACATCCCCACAAAACTGAAGAAACAACGATTTTCTCACGTTCTCCATGCATTTCTGACCGCAGTTGGAACCTCCGGGCGTTCGCCGCTAGTCGCCGAGAGACGGCGTTCTAGATTGCGCTACTCTGCTCCGAAGGAGCTATATAGTGCTCTAGGCTCGGCCAGCTCGGCAGCGATTGGACACGGGCACTGGACCGACTGGACACGGGCAGCAACTATCCGAATGCATGTCGAGGCATCGATTGTTACGAGCCCAGATCGAATGCGTACGCAGTCACGCCGCCTTCGCGTCCACTGTGTGAGCAGCATTTGAATATCGTCACAGCTGGAATCGCAAAGCTCGATGACGCATTCCCGGGGATCGTACTGTTGCCATTGTTCCCACTGGTCCCCACAGCTCCGTCAGAAAATTTCGTGAAGGAGCAAAAGGCGGCTTTGGAAGGAGAGACTGAAAGAAAAGCTCCGCTTTCATCCTTTGAATTTCGCCGCGACGAAGACGCTTCTTGGTCAGTGGTGTTGCGTTCGAGTATTCTTGGGTCCATGCTTGGGTCCCACTAGTGCCAAGAAGCTGGTGTAAAGTAAGAAATATTCCTACCCAATGTCGTTGCACAGCTCCTTTAAAGGCAGTGGCGGATCCAAAGAGGGAGGGGAGAGGGGGGGGGCGCGCGACGGGGCGCCCCCCCCCCCCCCCCCCCCTCCCTCCCTCTCCCTTCTCTGAGGGCAATTTGACATGGACGAACCCCCCCGTGCACAAGAAAGAATGGGAGAATACGCTTAAAAATTTTCCGCCCTGGACCCGTGGGACTCCCCAGCGACTTACAAAATTGAAGGCTATTTCTGAACTCGCCTTGAAAACTCGCTTGTCAGCAAGGACGATAACTACTACTGCTGACAATTTTTTTTTTTTTTTCATTAATATAAGTGTTACATACATAATCTCATTACTTAACTTTGCCTACTCAAAAAAAAAAATATATATATATATATATATATATATATATATATTTGTACAGATTTAGACTTCTGTGATCAGTAGTTTATTTAACTGGGCCGAAATCATGATTCCTTTTTCTCCCAAACACCCGGTATATCAGCTAGAGAGAGAGAGAGAGAGAGAGAGAGAGAGAGAGAGAGAGACATGTTTTTATTTGATGAGGGGTTCACCCGCTATGGAGTTGTGCTCCTGAGACGGGAGGGGAAGGGTTGTGAAGGGTGAGGGGGTGAGGGAGGTTTCATGATGATGGTAGTGACGTCTTAGATGAGGCTATGTACACCCGACTCCCTGATATACTGTATCAAGGAGTCGAGGATGGCTTTCCTGTGCTGAGGAGTGCCCGTTGGATTGGTCCACTCCTCGAGCGTCGTAGGCTTGTCTACGCCCTGGATCTTGTCCAGAGCATCATTTCTATGATGCTCGAGGCCCTTACAGGCCCAGAGCAGATGCTGCAATGTTGCCTCGGCTCCTTCCGAGCAGCTCGTGCAGGTTGGGTCCATATCTTCTTTCAGTCCAAAAAATACTAGTTTGGATGGTGTAAGTGCAGTATTCGTTCTTATTCTTCGAATCCTGACGGTTTCCCACCGACTGTATCCTACCAGTATATTGCTGTCTGTCGGCGGAAGCTGGCTGCGAAGGTAGGCCTTTCTCTCCAGTTTGGCGAGTTCGGCCCGTTCCTCCGGGTCTATTGCTCCCGCCTTCATCTTCTCCCGAGAGGTTGAGCCTGGTGCGGAGCGAGTGCTACAGGCTGTCTCCGCTGCGGCTCGGTGTGCCCTCTCGTTCCCGGGTATGCCACTGTGTCCGGGTAGCCACTCGATTGTAAGTATGGTGCCCCTCATGCGGAGCTCCACTGCCACTTTCTTTATTTGCTTTACCGTGCGACTCTTTGTTCTGCTGCATCGGCACGCACGTATTGATTCTTGTGAGTCCGTAAAAATTCGTGCCTTGCCTGGCTGGGTCTGTTTCTTGAGCACGTCTTTCACCGCCGCCAAGATAGCCCTCAGTTCTGCCTCTCTGATAGAAGTCCCTTCGGAAAGTATTTCGGTGCTCTCTTCATTTCTTCGTGGATCGTACCACGACGTAGTCGTGGCGTCCTCTGTCTTGGCGGCGTCCGTGTACCGTAACTCATCTTCTGTCGCGTGCGTTTCGCACCAGCTTGCGTGTAGTCTGGCCGCTCGAGCCCGCTTCCCTTGGTTGAGAGTCTTCGGCATGGGTTTGTGGTCGGTGTATCAGCTAGAGAAACCTTTAACCATATGTGTCCTCAACAGTCGTGCAATAATCGATCTGGAGATTAAGGAGAGAGGCACAAAACAATGGGAATGATAGACAAGACTGCAAACTTTATTGGCAGGCACAACATCTTTTAGTATGTACACAGTGTAGAGAACCGATGGAAAAAGAATTGGTCATAAATATGCACACTGCTTGTTAATGCAGCATGCTCTTGTCCAACAGTGCAGAACATGTTTTAACCACCATATAAGCATTCTAGAAACCCCCAACAAAGTTTGCAAAATATACATGGCCTACAGCAAAAATAAAAATGTACTAGGTTTTCAACACAACTGTACAGATTTTGTCACAGAGAGGTACTAGAATTACATAACATACAAATAAGAACAAAAAAGAAAGAAGAGACCAGCACCAATCATACACCGAGATATTTTACGAAAAATTGTGGGGTGGTGCTGGCTCTCAACATGATTCGGAATAATCTGAACTGGTTGCTGCCCTGTAAGGCAAAAGAAAAAAGAAACTGCCTGGTGAATCGCCTCGCCCCATCCCCACTTTCACCCCCCTCGCAGATGATATCACACGACCAAACTTGCCCATCCCCACCATGTCAAAGACGTTGAGTGACAAACCACACGTGTTTCACTTGTGCATGTGGGAGAGTCAGGCGCCTCGCTGCAAGGGACTTTGGGGCCAACAGACTAACAGTGTCCCGAACGTCACACATGCGCACAACGTGAAACAGCTTCAAACCGATGCAAGTCAATGAGTGAGTGCACTTCCCAACCCTCGAGTCTTTTCCCCGGGTTCAAACCCTGTCGCATTTAAATTAAGACTGTATATACAACAATGTCGAGGCACCCCCCTACAGCACCATGCATCCACAATGCTCGGAGGCAGAAGCACATAAATTAGATGGGCTGCGATCAGAGCTCGGTGTGTTCGCTTTCTTCCAGGGGTTGCCCAGGGGTCGGTTCCACGGGAATCGTTTCGTCTGCATCTGCACAACAAGGAAACACGTTCAGCACGAAATGTCGGGCTCCAATATAACAAAACCAGGCAGGTTTGCATCCAACTAGAGCATAACATCTGGCCTTTATACAAGCCACAGACAATGATGTTTGGCTGTAAATAAATGTGTGCCCTAAAAACTTTACCTGACATTTTTTTTACAGCCGAGCTGTTAAGAGCTAGTTTCCCCAGTATAGTGTCCGCCAGCAAACAGATCATGACACAAAACTCTGGACAGCCACCACCATCTATGAGCGACGGCAGCAACCAGACAACTGGCTTGCCGGTTGCCTGGTTGCCGCCGTCGCTCATAGATGGTCGACCTTTCCAACCTTTCCACTCTGGCTTGGCGACTTGTGGCAAGCCATTACTTCATTCCCACCATAGTACAGCTTCGCTAATCTTCCTTCTTTACCAGAGTGGAAAAGCTAAAAGTTTTTTTTGAACAGGGTCAGAAATTTTTGAGTTCCTGTCTAAAACCACCTGTGGACATCGTTAAGTGGGTGGCTGCAAGAGTGGATACTGTCCCAGACATCCAAAAAGAAAACAGTCTAGTCCCAATCCATAACCAATTAACAAAAGGCAATGAGGAGTGCAAGTTCGTCCGCTTCTTTTGCAGGAATTGTGGCGACGTCAGAATGGCGATCTGCGATTGGCCTAATTGAGGGATAATGGGTAGACCTCAAAGCAAGCTGCCTTGAGATCTACCCCCTACCCTTTAATCAGAGCCAATCAGTGCTCGGCGTTCTAGTGTCACCACAACCCCTGCAAAAGAAGCAGACAAACTTGCACTCCGCATACAAACGAGCCACTTCATATATTTACCCGACCATAGCCTAACTTCTCATCAGCCCAGGCTTCCTGCTAAATTAATCCTCCAGATCAACTCATAAACGTACCGGTTTTGCTCCTTACACTAACTCACTCAAGCCTAGCTACCCAAGAATGTTCCTCCCCGTTATTAAATTCTACTTGCCTGTTGTGGGCTGTTCTAGAGGCAAAGGCTCATCCACGGGCAATGCTCCATCCATAGGCAAGGGCTGTTCTGGCTCTTCTGCATCAGCAATGATCTCTTCTTCGGCAGGCTTTTCTGTCTCCGTATCTGAAATGGGCCATCATCAGGGAAAGCAAAGTAGTGCAAGACTTTGGACAGCTAGAGTATGTGTGACAATAAGTGTGTGAATTATGGTGACTTCCTAGTCTTCCCTTCCTTTCCTGCTTTCCTATAGTTTGCTCTTTCCATTTCCCCTTACTAAAGGAGATGGATACCTTTCAACCAGTGCATGATGCTCAAACCACCATCGTTGTCCCGTGCCAAATTTGTTTTGTATGCTCATCACCTAACAAAAAATTCCGGAGCAAAAACTAAGCCAAAAGCATGGTTCTCAGACTATCCAAGAGAAGGAGCCAAGTGTTTGAAAGTGCAGATATGAGGCTGCAGCTCAAAAACAGCAAGTGGAGGTAGATTTAGGGTAAAGGTTGAGGGGGTCCTGGTGGTAGGATGTTCAAATGCATGAGTTTTTAACCCGATTTGGTTGCTGGAAGCCTAGGGGTTCCCTAGAATGCCCTCAAAGGTTCCTCAAGTTCATCAGTTTCCTCAGTCGTCCCTGCTCCTAAGTAAAGTCTTCCTCCAGTTTAAGCACCTTTGTATTATTGTCCAAGTTTTGCACTCCCTTGCAATTACTGAACTCCGAAATGAGAGGCCTCCAAGGGGTTCACACAATGCAGATATACACGCACCTTTCGGCTTCTCCTCCTTGACCGGCTCCTTCTTGGGTGGAGCACGCTGGGCCTTGTTCACCAGGTATTTGGTCTCCCGGTCAAGTAGCTGGATTTTCTCGAAGATCATCTTCAGCGTCAGCTTGGGAGTCTCGTGCAGCGGAGTCTCCTTTTGCAGGGCCTCCTGTTCTGCTTGCCATACCTGTCCAGGAATACAGCACAGCAGTCAGCATCAGCATGCTGTTCGTCAGACAGCTTCACTACACCATCCATCTTTCCTCGTGTAGCCTTCTGCAGAGATACTGTACTATACTGAACAGTGAAGTGTAATTTTTCTCTCTGACTTATAAATGCATATCTCAACTAACGCAATGGTGCAGGAATATCCAAACTTGTGTTGCCACCCTGAAGAAGTTATATGAAGAGTGGGTACTGAATTGGGATATTATAGCACTTTTGAATGCAGTTTAAACTAGCTAGAAAAATTTACACTAGCTTGATCATGCTGACAAAGATCAGGGAACACTGAATCTGTTGAGCTACCACGCCTGTCAAGAGTGTGGGCTGTGCATGCTGTCTGTGTTGATGGGTGCGAGGCTGACGCATGCAGGGCTAATGCAACTGCACACTTCATGTGCATACATGCATGGTAGCTCGACACACCCCGAGTTCCCCAGTCTTTGTCGAAATGATCAAGCTACCTAGTGTAAACCTTTTACTTTATAAACCAACCGTCAGCTGTCCCCACGCACCTCCTCTGCTTATCTCGGTCAGTACAGTAGCTGGCTGGGTATGCTTTGGTCCCAAGTTTAATCCCTGTCTGGAGTATTCCTGTTTTTCTGTTTTAATAATCACCCCTGCGTGCCTATACGCTTTATGTAACTTTAACCCATGTTTAACAGTACACCGTTACAGCTAAGCATTACAGTTTTTCGTGGAAGTGATCAAAATACTAAAAAGGACGATGAGAGGCCAGAACCCACCCTGGTTTCGTTAATGGCCTTGGCCAGTGTTGTAATCTCCACCTCGGTGAAGATCTCGCCCTTGAGTGCCTGGATGGCGGTGAGGTACACCTCGCTGGTGTTCAGCATCCCGGTGAGGGCAGCCAGTGCCTGAGGCCGCTCCCTGTGCTCCTGAACCCTGTCAAAGAGGTCCTTCACGATCCTGGTCAGCCCGGAAAGCTTATCCTTGAAGGCCTGGAGGAGAGGGGAGACGATGTCACTATGTCAGATCGACATGAAGTGGATGGTGCACCATATCCTGGCAACTCAGTAGTACCTCGTCTCTCTTATACCTTGGGCAAATGCTTCCCAACCTCTGACGCCCATCAAGATATTGATTATCACGTCCAGTGTTCGTCGGTGCAGCCTTCCTTACCTTGGTTTCGGCGTTGTCGGACTCGTACTCCAACCATTCGGAGCCTTCGTTGAGCTTGGCGACAATGTTCTGTTTCTCTTCCTCAGAGGCAGCCCGTTCGTACTCTTCGCTGTACATCTTGTCCTTGGTCTCCAGAACAAAAGATTCCAGGGCATTCCTGGCATGGTCCCTTGCCAACTTAGCCTTGTCCTTGCTCTCAAGATCAGATAGCCTGGGGGAAATGTAAAAGTTTCACTGAGGCAGGGCAGTAGTGAAGTAACTGTTCAACACCTTTTAAGCAAATTTAAAGTGCAGCAGCATTTAATAAATTAATCGCTAATTTAAAAAAAAACAAAAATGAACTGGATGCATGGGTGCACGATTGGTATGTTACGGTAGATACCGCTTCCATTCTTTGAACCAGAAAGGCTTCATCAATAGCGACCTATTTGGGTTGCGAGATCTTAGAACTGGGGTTTCGAGTTTTTGGGGCCTTTTTTTCTTCGAATTCAGGGGTGGTTTTTCGAGGTTTTTCGGTATCAATTGTTGGTTTCGGGGAAAAAAATTTACCAGGGCTTATGTTGAAGAAAATGGGGCACGAACACAAAATTCCTCAACTTCCAGTGGACATATGCATGTCCTTGTCCCCATACCAATAACAGAAGAAAACAATGTAAAATAGGGTAGCTAAAAAAAAAAAAAAAAAAGAAAAAAAAAAAGCTGCCTTGCTAAAAAAAGGGTAGCTAAAAAAAAAAAATATAAAGCTTTAGATAAAGATTTATTTCCGTAAAGCTTCGGTATATTTTTCCCTTCAGGACAGCTTGGATTCGCGTTTTTTCGGTTTTCGCCGATCCTGATAAAACTTTAATTTTCGGGGTTTATCCGCATTTAGCGAAAACAAGAAACCCTACTTATAACTGTTGTTTTATGTATTCAGAAAAGTAAAAAAAAAAAAAAATCTGGAAAACATTTTAGTAGTATTTTCGTCAATTCAAAGTTATCCGAAAAACTCAAAAGACTAAAATCACAATGGCAAAAAAAAACAACAAAAAAAAGACAATATTTCTACAAATAAGTTTGGCCATTGAACAGGTTCAGTGTTCTTGAGGAGAGGCCACTTGAGTTTCCTTTCAGTTAACCATTTACCTCTTGAAGGTTAACTCAGGACAATGGGTCATTGCACTTCTTGGCCACGGCAAGCCTCAACTATACTATCAAAGTAAAATTTGTGGGTTTTACGTGCCAAACCTACGACGGGCATCTGGCACGCCCCAGCGGAGGACTGAAGATTAATTTCGACCACCTGGGGATCTTTTGACGTGCAACCGAAAGCTCGGTTACACGGCGCCTTCTCCGCAATAAGCCTCCGTCATATTGCGGGCACCTCGTTCGGGATTCGAACCCGCCACCTGGAAATCCGTAGGCCGGCGCTCTCGCCTCGGAGCCACCGAGGCGGCTTCAACTATACTATTTGTGCTTCTTAAAGGGTAACCGCAAAGAAAAACAAGTGTTTTTTTAAACAGCCTAATTGGGACAAGCATGTCACAAAACAAATCTTCCACGAAAAAACAATTTTTTTTCTAGCAATATTTACGCCACAGGACGTAATTTAGTTGGAGTCACAACTTCTCCACATTTGAAACTCCCGCTCTTTCTACGCGCGTGGAGCATAGGTCGGCATTTTAGAGCCCCTTCATTCACCATCACATCACGAACAAAATCACGTCTCCAAATTCATTCGCATTCACGTCACAAGGTACTCCGACCTCCCAAAGTCATGGCCCTTCACATCCCGGCGTTCAACCGCGCCAAAACTTCATCCCCTTCACATCACAGTTTTCAAACTCCGCCGAGAATTCATCCCTTTCACATCACGGCGTTCAACCGCGCCAAGAATTCATCCCCATCACATCACCGCCGCCTCAGAATTCACGGAGTCATTCACCATCACGTCACCAAATCCCGAAGTTATTTACCATCACCGCGAATTCATCGGAATTCACCATCGTGAATTCGGGATACGGTCCATTCGTCACATGCGCACTCGTCACAGGACGATTGGTCACAGGACGATTCGTCACACAGGAACATTCGTCATAGGATGACTCGTCACGCGGCCAACCGGTCCCACAATAGTTCGTCCCCTCAAAAATGTATTATTCTTTTTGGTTCGGGCGGACAACGTGCCTCACCTCTTAGTGTGTCTTTGGCTTCTGAAAGGCGAAGAATTTGTAACAAACGTTTTTGCTTCTGGTTCGGTCCCGAACATTGAATGTTGGTTCGGCCTGACAAAGTGGGTCACCTCTTCTCTTAGCACGTCTTTCGCTTCTCAAGGTCGAAGAATTTGCAACAGACGTTTTAGCTTCTGCGTTCGTCCCGAACGGTGAAGACGGAGGCCATATAAAAGCGACTATTTTTGAACTCAGACTGCATTCAAAAGGATTGAGGTGATCGCAACAGAGAAAGGTGGAGCCATGCAGCTGCACGAGGGGTACTCCTACACTTGCAGCAGAAAGAATTCCGATACTTATTGGTTTTCTCAAGGTGTATGCAAGGCAAAGTAAAAACGTATTTGGCTGCCAGTCGGGTTATTGCTCGTTCAAGCCAGAAACTTAGGTCAACCTGCTGAAGAGTCGTAATATGATGAAAGGAGAAGCGGATGAGAATTGTAAGATTAGTTTTTCTAACCTTTGGTTTATGTCACAGTGAGAAGTCGTGAAACTCCTCACCAGGAAATGTGGGCAGTTGTTGAAATTAACAATTCAATATCGTCCCCTGCCTGATCGATGTGACCAGTTGCCCGCATGACGAGTCATCCTGTGACGAATGTTCCTATGTGACGAATCGTCCTGTTTCCAATCGTCCTGTGACGAGTGCGCAAGTGACGAATCGTCCTCATCCCCGTGAATTCATCGGAATTCACCATCACATCATGAATTCATCGGAATTCACCATCACATCATGAATTCATCCGAATTCACCATCACATCATGAATTCATCCGAATTCACCATCACATCATGAATTCATCCAAATTCACCATCACTTCACGAAGTTATTCACCGTTACGGTCAACACGAATTCACCGGAATTCACCATCGCATCATGAATTCCGGATAATTCAGGAAGTTATTCGGGTTCATTTTGACTAAATTCGACTTCACGGCTGGTAGCCCTTCACGAGTTCGCAGTTCTTGCGGAATAAGACTGTGGCGCCTTTTTGTGACCGCCACTTGGAACCAGGACACGAGGACCTGACTCCGCCGGCGAAGTGGGGTATTTCGAGTGCGCGAAACACAAACCACAATGAAGAAGTGCCAATCCAGCCAATGCCGCGCTGCGATCGTCTCACGTGAATGTGCTCCGTGCGCCACCGCGCGGAACCGGCAGGTCACGTGATATAATCTCGGCGCGGGATTACGTGCGCCTGCTTGTGACCTCGGTTTCGGCTTCGTCTCTTTTGAAACGATATATGGCTGTGCCGCGTACGAAGCGGTGCCTGCTGCTACTTGTGCCCGTGGACAGCGCGGCTGCACCACGCACGACTCATGAGCGAGACGGCACAGCGAAAGCCTTCAGGGATTCCGGACCATATGCCTTGAGACACGGAAGGACAAGGTCCGCAAGGAGCTCATTTGATTCACGAGGAACCGCTCAGAACAACGGCAAAATTAAATGTCAAGTAACAAAGAAAACGACTAGCCCCCCCCCCCCCCCCCCTCCCTCCCCTTCATTGTCACTGCCACCGCACTTCCCTTATAAAAAGCTGTTACTACGAAAGTGCTCGACAAAGGGCCACCGCGCTGAGACGCGCACGGCTACGCAGCGAGACTGGTGCCGAAACCGCTAAAGTCAAGTGGGTTCCTGTGGTTAGCGGTGAAGGATGAAACAACCAGCAAGCAAGCACCTGCGTAACATGTTTTCCGCCTATTCTGAAGTCATAACCGTATTCACTATCACGTCGAGAATTAAGTTCACGGTATTACTTCCCATCACGAACTTATCAAGTTCACGAGCCACGCACATCACAAATTGATCGTGTTCACGAGTCATTCACCATCCCGTCACGACTTCAGTGAGTCATTCACATCACAATGAATTCTATTCACTTTACGAAGTCCTTCACAATCACGACACCATCATGAGTTCATTCAAATTCACAAAGTCATTCACCATCACATCACGACTTCATTCAACATCACATCAAAAATTCATTCAAATTCATGAAGTCATTCACCATCACATCACGACTTCATTCAACATCACATCACGACTTCATTCAACATCACATCACGAATTCATTCAAAATTAAAGTCATTCACCATCACTTCACGACTTCATTCACCATCACATCACGAATTCATTCAAATTCACGAAGCAATTCACCATCACATCACGACTTCACGACTTCATTCACCATCACATCACGAATTCATTCAAATTCTCGAACTCATTCACCATCACATCACGAAGTCATTCAAATTCACGAAGTCATTCACCATCACATCACGAATTCATTCGAATTCACAAAGTCATTCACCATCACATCATGATTTTTTTCAAATTCAAGAATTCATTCAGACCCATTCAGATTCACGCCGTGAATGTGAATGAAGGTGAATGAGCGAGTTCATGAATGAATTTGCCGAGGTATGGCGTGGAGTGGCTGCTATACGTCACTCCGTGACGTATAGCAGCCACTACGTGACATAGAATACCAACTTTGTGGTGCGCGATTTAAAACAGACGAAATAGCCGCAAACTAAAATCGGTCTAGCGCAATAAATATTGCTGTAAAAATTTTTTTTTTTTTTTTGGCGGAAAAATTGTTTTGCGATATGCTTGTCCCAATTAGGTTGTTTAAAAATACACTTTTTTTTTCTTTGCATAACAGTTCCGATTAGAAACAGTGAAAGTTATGAACCCTTTGATTTTATAGGAGGAGAGGGGAGGAGGGGAGAGACTCAGCCATGGGGCAGAGTTGTGGAATGGAATCGGAAGAAAAGAAGCTTCCCAGCGACTACGTACAGGAGTTTAGTGATTTTATAGTAACAATGTGTATCGAAGCAACAGTTGTTTGCAGGTTTTGCTGTGGAACAGTTAGTAGTGCCAGTAACAAGGGTGCTAACTCCGAATCCAGACGAAGGAATATTATTCGATACAGGCGAGTTCAATTTAGGGTAGGTATGTGTCCGAACATTTATTTTTATTTTGAATCTCCTAAAATTGTGAACACAGCAAAATTGAAGTTCGATTGCCCGAGAATCAAGAATACAACAAAAACAAACTCAAATAAATCCCACATTTCAGGAAAAAGAGACAAAAAAAAAAAAAAAGACCTCTAAATTTCATGAAAAACAAACTTTGAAAGTATGGAACTTTACTTAACAACTTTCAGGAGATGCATCCTTAAAAATATGAAAGCCATTATACTGTAAAATTCCGAGAGATGCCCGATTTCCAAAAGATAGCCCACCCCTATTTTTGGCTTGATTTGCTATTTTTTTTTTAAATACTGAAAGGTACCCGATTCCTAGAAATAATAGTATTGGGGTCAATGATGACCTCGGTGTGAATGCGGCTAATTAGCTATGGCAGAATATGAGCGAATGTTGCTAGCTGAGAAGTACAGTCATCTTTGCTTCGTTGCCCCTCGCCACCATAACAAGCTTGAAAGGAACATGACCTAAAAATAGTAATGTTTTAAAATTTTCTTCATTGTACACCGAAAGTTAGGTCACTCCATATTTTCACCTGATTTGCTCTTGATGTTAGGTGGGTTATCTCAGGATTTTACGGTATGTTAGCGATTCAAAAATTGAAAGACCTCACTCCCTCAGGCCCTCAGCTATCAAAAAAGAGTTTCAATGAATCAAGAATGAGGCGAAGTGGCGAATCGGTAGCTATTCCTTGAATATTCCGAGCACAACAACTATATGTACTAATGGTCACAATGCCCAATGGTATCATAAACTACGGTCCGTTCCGATGATGCAACACTCTTGTGAAATGGTGTAATAATAGGTCACAAAAGCATTTGACTGTACCTACAGTCCAGTAACAAGCATCAATGAGACATATACAATATAATACAAGCAACAAATGATTTTCAATTTCCTTTTCACTAGAGTAGAGCAGACAGCAAAAATTAGGACAGGAGTCGAGAACACTTCACACCCCAAGGCACTTCTAGAATGCCGATATCACGACTCACTTTTTGATTGACTCCGCAATCTGTTCCGAAGTCGGAGGTGTTCGGTCCAGCAGCTTCAATTCAAAGTTGATGGGTTCCTTCACGGGAACAACCTTGAGCGTTTTGACAGTTTCATTCGTTGCTGCCGCTCCCTCTTTATCGGTTTTAGGCTCCTCCTTGGACGTCTCGGTCTAAAAAAAGAAATCATACCTTCGCTGTAGAAAATGCGCTAGAGCAAATATCAGCCTTAGCCCGACCAAAAAAAAAGAAAAAGCCTGAATTCAATGGAGTTGTATAGTAAGCAAATAGTTTTAGCCTTAGCAGTGTGGATTTCAAAGCAATACTTTAGGAGTTATACCTTGTTTCCGGACTTTCCTTCCGTTTCAGTTTCAGTTTTTTCCCCATCCGCCCGTGCCTCTGCCTTACTCTCCTTGTCCTTAGCGTCATCTGCCTTCTGGTCCTGACTCGCTTCAGCTTGTTCCTGGATTTGGCATGTGGCATTAATAAACCCATCCAACAATAAAAACCCAGGTGCACGCGTGTACCCAATGAGATTCATGCACACAAGTTCGGTCCACATTCTCATTTTTTCTTCATGTTTCTATGTGCTATAAAATGTTTAAAAAAAACATTATTGAGAAAATTAAAAAAAAAAAAAAAAAATTAAGCATAAATACAATTTTGACGGCCTATGCTAATCAGTTCTCCGCATCTGGAACACTCGTGGAAGCGACCGGTAAAAATTATTGCGCCAATTACAACTGTATTGTCCCACAGCTAAGAAATCCCTGTTTTGTCGATGCTCAAACTTTTCTGCGTTGGTGTGAAATGTGCATCTCTAAGAGCTACAACTTTGAAGGAAACACAATGATGCAATATGCATTTGACAGATCAGGACAAATTGTAAATTTCTTCATTTACAAGCTAGGCAACAACTGATATACTGTTTAACAGGGCACCCTACACAGCATCAAAAACCATTGAAACAGACTCCGTAAGCATGGTACTATTGGTGATGCCCTCCTAATGACGGAAAGTGGCTGGAAGTGCAGGAACAAAGAAAATGACACCTTGGCCACAATTCTGTTGAATGCAAAGGCACGAGCCTGCATCCACGAGAAGTACTTTCAATGCACGTAAAGCCAGGATGGAAGCACACACTGGCTCGCATTAAGAATTAGCAAGAATTTTGTTTCCGTTTGTACATTTTGGTCTTTAAAAGTACCTTATAGACAAACACATTCGTATAAATATTTAAAAAAATAATTCAGCCATCCAATTTTTAATGCAATCTTAAAGCGTAAAAACTTATAGTAACTGCCTTCATTCAGCATTAGTAAAGCCTATGCATTTTTGGTACAGAACATAAATTATAAAAAACAAGGCAAAAGTTTTTTTAAAAAAGTCCTAACACACACTGTCTTAATGAGACCATGTGTGTTGTCAATATTTTTTACTTCGCTTTGTCTCAGCTTGAAGTATGGAAGTCATTCACCAGATTCCTTATGTTTTTACTTTCTCATAAGATAACTTTCACAATCCTACAAATTATATACCAAACCTTAAAATTAAAGGCTAAAATTAAAGATTAAAATTGAAGCAGCACAAAGTGTCTAAATTTTGTGCTACTTGTAATTTGCATAATACACATGTGGCATTAAACCTGACATAGACCAAATCCAAGAACAAAAAGGGAGTAGGTATTAACAGTCAAAGCTACTCTTTCTTAAGATATGTTGTTGCTGAGAAACAACTTTATTAAACGAAAATGATACAAGTGGCAAGGGTTACACTACGGTACAGCCATACTTTTTGCCCACACACCGGAAAGCGGGCGCAAGAAACATGACGAAAAACAAAAAAATTTTGACCGAACATGTTTGCATGATTTTCATCCATGTGCGTCAAACAAAATAAGGATGCTGACAGAACTAAGCAATCAAACTGTCACGCAAAAACGTTCCACTTGCAATCTTGTTGCGAGACAAACATTAAAGAAACAACACTGTTATAACAAAACCAGAACTGGGAAAGTGTGTTATTAATTATTTTAAAACCTCATTACCCCTAGCAACCTCCCACAATGACAATAAAAGAATGTCCCAAAATGCAGTCCAGAAAAGCACTTCAGTGCTTAAAACTCAGCCCTGTTTTAGTGAGTACATTTTTAAACTACCGTATATACGCGTGTAATGACCGCACTCGTGCGATAGCCGCACCCCTAACTTTAAACAAGAAAGTTCGAAAAAAATATATTTAAAAATTACCAGCGTATAGGCCACACCTATGATTTTAGAATGGCTGGAAGCACCATCTAGTTCGTAACGCAAAAACTCAAAAATGTTTTTTTTTTTTTATTTTTTTTTTTTTTTCAAGTACTGTTGACAGATGGCGCTTGCCCCGGTTGTGGCAGCCAACAACATTGAGGCACTCTATCCCGTCTGTTTGCGCCTCTCGCTTTATTTCAAACAATCTCGGACCAGACACAGTGCATCTTTTTGTGTTTGCTAATACCCCCGGTTTCCCGCTGTCATCCACTTCAGGCTTCTGGATGGAGAAGTACGCAAGTTACACCGCCTACTTTAAACTCAAAGTTGTTCACTTTGCTCAAGACAACAGCAAAAGAGCGGCCGGGTGAAAGTTCGGTGTCGACGACGCCGAGACACCGAGACAAGCTCCAAGATGAGTGCTCTACTATGGGCAAGTGAAAAGGACTTTGCACACCTGTCTATGCAATACCGATAAATGTTTTCTTGTCCTACAAAGACGTGCGAGTACTTCCATTTAATGAAGGCAAGTAGTGAAACTTTGGGCGAAAAAAAAGGATTTCCAATCAACTTTTCTGTTTTTCTCCGTGTAATAGCCGCACCCCTAGCTCTCGCCCGAAATAAAAAAAAAAGAATACCCGCGTCATTACGCGCATATATACGGTAAGTTTCAGTTGCAAATTAAAACACTTCTTCTAAAGGCACCTTCCAGTGCTAGGTGAAACTACCTTTAGGAATGGTCAAAACTGCCCACCTGGTTTTCTTTGGGAGCTCCTTCACTGCCAGCTTTGGGGGGCTCTTCAGACCCACTCGAGAACAAATTCCCCAGAGTGCTGCCGAGTCTCGAGAGCGTAGACGCGAGATTCTCGGTCGGTGGCAGGACAACCTCTTCAACTGTCTTCTCAAAAGCCGCCTCCGCCTATCCAGGCAACGAGAGAACCCCAGAACAAAAGGGAGTAGATGTGACACACCGGCTGACAGCAGAAAAACCCTGAAAGTTCAGTAATGCACGCCAATAGCGATGATGAACTTATGCATGGCACACGACAGCGACGATGAGGCCCAAACAAAGAACACGTTGCGATCGAGCAATTGGGGAGGATACACCTGATGAAATAGTGAAATCTTTCCAGTTCTTTCAGGATGCCATTGTCAAAATGTGTGGACTCTTATCTTGCACTGTAGCTGGGCTCATTGGCATTTGTCCTACTTCAAGCCTTAGTCACAGAACTCTTTTACCCTCATATAGAGTTGTGCAAATATTCAAATTTTCTAATAGTAGTTTCTAATAATAAGCTATTCGATATACGCTTCGAGACGAACTGTGATATTCCTACTTTTCAAAGTGACATTAGCAGCAGGTTAGCCCGGTTGAGGGCTTCCCACCGAGCACCTTTGCACAGCGAGGAAGCAATACCTGCGGAGCTCGCGGCTGTCGCTTTCCCGCAGCGCACAGGTGCTCGGTGAGAAGCGCACTCAACGGGCTAACCCTGCTTTTGTCAAAACTGAAATTGAAGAAAGAATATTTTCACATAACAAGAAGATTAGGACTGGGATAGGATAGCTGCGAAAATTTTGTTGTTTACAAGCCGTAACTTATAAATACAGATATGTTAAAATTAACTAAACTTAGAGGTGAACAAATGGAAGCTCGGTCACAACTTTCACTAGTTCAGCTGAGTTTCCTTTTAAGCATGGTGCAGTATGAAGGGCTTGGAGAAACTATTTGATTTGAAAATATTTGGCCAAAAGCACTATTTGCTTCGAACGTGCCTATTAAAACGTAACACAGACAGGCACCATTTATAACGGTGTCCATTTTTGTGATTGTTTTAACAGTGCAGGAAATTCTTTGAACATGCCATACCTAACTCAACTGGTCCAAAAGGTCTGGCTTTCTGACACAAGCAGTTTGCATTGAAATTCCTTACACTCAAATACAGCGGAGCACGTGAAACACAAAAAATTTAACACTCAAAAATCAATTGGTAAATGCCTGGCTTTCAAGCAATACTGCCCACAAGCCAAAGGCCCCACACGACCCTTAGCTTGTATAGTAAGAACCTTTCAAATTCTTTGCTAGGCTTTGAGAATGCAAATGCTCAATTGTAAGGCAGTTGAAGGCGGATTGCACCCGCCTAGGAGGAATAACATGGATGGATTTTTAAGACGATTGAAGAGCAAAGCCTGAAGCGGCATTGGTACTTTTGTTGCCTCAACAAACATTGTTGCCACACCCATAAAGGCGCTCGGTAATTCTCCTTCCTTGTACGGCCGGCACAAATTCCGAGTGTCTTTGCCGTTGTATCTCAGAACGCTCTTGTCACCACCCATAGAAAACATTTACCGGTTTAGGACTCGCTGTTTCTGTTTTAACCTTTTTCTCTGCTCTGGCGGGCACCGATTTTGTTTCAAGTACATAGATCACCTGTATGTGAGAAACAGGCGAATGTGAAAGCGATGTTCATGCACTTTGGACACTGCGTCAGGCATAAGCTGCCTGACGGGGCTAGACTTAAAGAGACACTGACAAGTTATTTGTGCTTGCATAGATTTCGTACTGAAACACTGCCAATAAGGGCCTAGCTATCCGGAAGAAAAAAAAAATGTAGAGCCCTTCCACTGCACGTGTAGATGGAGGACCAGCAAAACTGTTATCTTTACGACGTCTAGGACAATACCTAGAGCACGACGCCTAGAGCAAGATGCCTAGAGAACGACCTCAAGGACGACTTCTAGGACAACTTCGAGGACGCCGCCTAAAGGACAACGTCTGGGACGACCTCAAGGACAACTTCTAGGACGACCTCAAGGATGAACTCTAAGACGACCACGAGGATGACGCCTAGAGGACGACCTCTCGGACAATCTCAAGGACAACGTCTAGGACGGCCTTGAGGACTACGCCTATTTCTTGGATGACCTCAAGGACGACTCCTAGGACGACCTCGAGGACGATGTCTCGAGATGATAACAAGGGGTCAGGACCTCATTATCTAACGATGCCAAGGAAGGCTTACTCACGCTGGCTGCCCCCTCTTTTCGTTTTCATTTATTCACACTCGATCCCTTCTTTTGTTTTAATTTTTTTTATTCATACTTGCCACAACCAATGGGGAGTTTTCTGTCGACATGCGAGGACGCAGTTTTTTCCAGACCCTAGCGTATAACAGCTTCGCTGTAATACCTGCGGCTCGAAATCTGGTTTTCTAGTGCACAAATACGGCCGATCAAGAATTGGGTGTTCAGAGCTGCTCTCGTTCCATTTTCCTTGGTGATGCACAGTGACGACACGGAACACAAAAATGTTTCGAAGTCCTAGGCCAGAATTTATTAAACATAATCTTTATGAGCACTAGAACAGTAAAAAGGCACCAATTTAAGGAAACTATAAGTGAGTAGTTGCAGGGGGACTAATGAAGCGCCCTACGTCACAATTCCCCACCCTGGTCCTCCGAGCTCAATTTGATTCTGTTTAACTTGACACAAAGTTCCGTAGCTAAAAAAAAAAATTTCTATAACTGGTTTATGGTTGTAGCCACTGTGAAGTTAACTAAACACATTCTGCATATTTTAGAAAGGTAAAAAAAAAAAAAAAGAAGTCACGACAACTAGCTTCGGTATAGCATAAATTGATACAGTAGACTCATTAAGTCAAACTCTTGGAAGACACAAATTTTGCTGGAATTATCAGAAGTTTGAATTAGCATAAATTCATCTAAATATGATGGAAAATAAAATTATGATTTGTTACATGGACGGCTACACACACAAAGCAGATATTTGATGATTTCCTCCACACAAGCCTACTAGTCATAGCCAGGTATGCCACGTGTGAAACATTGGTGAAATGTACGAGATAAGTTTCTCCATCCCTCAAAAATGTTGTTTATTGTGGACTGTTTAGATAGCATGTGACACCTCAAAACAAGATTAAGTTTGTTTATCCACCAAAAACAATTCCGATGACACCTAAGCACTTCTTTCGAGTTGCGAATGCGAAAGCTTGAATGTTGTTCTTCCACTCCCTCAGTTCGTCTGCGGTGTACTGGCTTGAACGGCCACGTTTTGCTATTGCCGAGGTTGCGGCCAGCAGCCAAGCGTGCGCTCTCACGCAGCGGCCGCCAATGGCTATCGAGGAGCCGTGTTGCTGAGCCAATGGAAAAATGGGCATTTCTTTTGTGTTTTTGTTTTGCTGTTACAGAAGCCGCCGGCTCTGCTCCATGGGATAGTCAATGTTTTCGCATTAAAGGCACTTCTTACCAAGCACAGCTGCATTGCAGAAAAGCAACATTCGCGGAAGCAAGCTGCGCGGGTGTTGCTTCTCGCAGTGCACCGGCGCTTGGTAAGAAGCGCGCTCAATGGGGCTGCGAGAGCAAAAAGTATGAGTTACACGAAAACGCCTTTCGAATTAAGCAGTCAATAAATTACATTGAAAACATAGCGGGACAACCTAAATTTTGCAATTTGTTGAAATTAACCAAAAGTAGGAAATATTTTAGCTTTGATTACCATGAGCCTAGTACTTACAAAAATTGCTCCGACGTTGAACAAAAGAAGGCTCGTATGCTAATTCGAGCCAACAGAAGATTTCAAAAGAGTAGGTGGCCATTGTAAAAAGTAATGAGAAAAGGTGTTGGAAACTGGGGGGGACCTCTGCTACTTGGAGCATCGAAATCATTAGAGCGAAATGCGTCTTTCCCTATAAAATGAAGTGCAGTGCAAAACTATTCGAGAGTTAAATCAAAGTGCTACTGCACTCACGCTGTCGAGTGTGAGAAGTCCGCTCTCGTCCAACTTGAAGTGGGCCTTGATGCCCTTAGGCTCGGCCCCTTCCGAGTGCTTCTTTAACGCATCTGCCACACCAGACAAGCTCACAGTGCTGATGTTCAGAGACCCAAAGTGGCTGTAAAAGAAAAACAAATATATGGTATTAACCTACATTCTGCTCATCATACATTTAGTGTTTTAACATGGAAGGTATGGCTGGGTTTCATGAGAAAAGCAACATGTCGTGCTCGACCAACACGCAGGTCAAGGTCACATAAGCAACACGGCCACCTAGGGGCTATGTTGCTTCTGTGATCTTGATATCAGAGTGCCATGTGACCTTGTGGAGTCATGTGACATCACACGGACACACTACAGCATGCGCCCGGCTCATACGCAACACATCCTGCTCATCTGCGAGCTCATTATATATAACCCGAAACACGCTAATTTTTCAAAAGTGTTTAGAACTAAACTTCAGGCTACTAGACTCCTTAAGGAATTTGTATCCATACCCCATTTCATTCGAAAGTACTAGAAAGTGCAAGAAAAAGTTCGGATGAGCATGGGACCCCAGCTGCAGTCATGTGCAGCCATAAAAGTGGTTAAGGCACACAGTTATAATACCACAAGCAATCCACAAAAACAAAAAGAGTGAGGAAACAAATGATATGTAAAGAGGAGTTTCTAAAGATATTCAAGAAAGAGATACCTCAGTTCCTCTTTGCTCATAAAGCTCAGGTCGCCATAGTTGATGGAAAATTCAAAGTCGGTAGTGTAGCGGGAGAAGGTCATGACTTTCTTCTGAGGGTACAAGTTGTTCCGGTAAAACAGAACCCGCCGCACCAGCTTTGTGCTTTTGACTCCATCAGTGTCCACTTCGCGGCTGAAGTCCACCTGAAACCATAGCACGACTGGGTCAGAAACAAGCTATACCCTGGGCATGTGACAAATATAAAATATTCAAGAATCTATAATAGCGACCAGTACTGCCAACATGGTCAGCTTCTACGACCATGATTACACTTGTCTCGGAGCATGCTGTTGCAGTAGACACGGCTTGTAGCCCCATTCCTACCAGGGACTGATCCATTCATGTGAATTTTTTCATTAGCGAGCCTCTAACTAAAAATAATATCCCACTTTATTCCAGCAGTCATAAAACTTAAAGGTTCATATTTCTTAATACAGGTCAGAATTTTAGCTTTTCAGATTACTCTTCAGGAACATGCCATATCTAATTAAACAATTTGTGGCCCCACATTATTTGTGCAACTCGCACTTTAAAACCAAACTGAAACAATTTCAACCCGAAAATGAAAAAAGAAAAAAGTTCAAAGCAGTAGAAAAATAAAATAAGGGGTAGACAACATCTCACGTGCACACTAACTGTATTTTCATTTAGATCTTGAAATCAAATTTCCAGAGAAAATAACCCCTATCTGCTCTCATGATTTGCGCAACCCTCTCAACCTACACAGCTATGTACCATTCTACATCGATATAACATACGCAACTAGCAAGCTCGTGCGCCAGAAAGCAGTATTGGCAGGCGTCTGACAACCTGCTTGATGTCAGAGCGTCGCCAGCCCCTGTAGATGCTACAAATGGTGCCAGCCACATTGGCACAGCCAGCATCGTACGGCCTCACAGTGCGGTACAGATGGCACAAGAGCATTCAAGTGTGGCCTTATAATGTATGTTTACCACCATTTCCACCAGGCTCAGTCAACTTACCTGCACCGCTGGCACCGGTGCAGAAAAATGTGGGGCAGTGCACTTCTGGTATGTGAATTGAGTTATGACTGGAAGTACACCGCCCGACAATTTTCTGCATTGGTGTAGGAGATGCAGGTAAATTGAACAAGCCTACTGATTGTGCCCATCAAGGACAGCATCCGAGAACAAATATGTATGATTGATCGAGAAAGAGAATAGCGCAAATGCCAGAAAGCCTCAGATGAAAAAAACCTCTGCATTAATGACAAAAAAATGAAAAAATGTAGCAGCCAACTTGCATTACAACCTCTGAATAAGCTACGCTTTAGAGTAACGACACCTCGGCCATTTAGATATGAATTTTGGATTTTACGGCTTTCCCCTCTGTATAAGGCGATCACAGTTTTACTGATCTAGCCAGTCACCTCAGTGCTCAAGATCATTGTTGTAGTTGTCCAAAGCTTTGCCTGAAATCGCTACAAAAGCTTTTGCGTCCTCCAGGATCGCGAGAACGCTTTGCAGCAGAGTAAAACGACGTCGACCCAGCTTCTTGACACCGCATCCACGGCTCGGGAAGTCGCATTTTCGAATCGCGACGATTGCCAGTCGTGCCCGCTCTGCGCTAGGCGTAGCTTATACGGTGGCTCTAGCCCGCACAAAGTCACGACTGATAGCACCATGTCACGAGATGCCTCGCCGGAGCCCACCTGAATGGGAAAGACGTTGGCCTCCTTGACGTGGAACACCTTGACCTTGAAGCCCTTGCTGAGGTAGGCCGCCTGGTAGGCGGCCCCCAGCGCAGCCGCCTCATCAGCGTTCAGGCTCTTGCCCAGCTCTTTGTCCTTCAGGGCAGCCTGCAGCTCCTGCTGCACCCTCGGGATGCGGGTGCTGCCCCCCACCAGGATCACCTGGTCGATCTCATCCTGCGACGGGCGAGAAACGCCGGAGCAAGACCGGTCGGCACCGGCTCCCATTTCGAGAGCTGTTTCAACTCCGGAAAAGTCTCTCCGATAGTCACTGACGGAACAAGAACTGCGAAGACGAATTTCGGTTGCCCCGCCCCTTGCTAAGCTTTTTATCTTCAATGACACTTCGGTGTCTGCAAGCCTCGAGTGTGAAGCAACGAGCGCATGCTGGAACCGCTCCAAAGAGACGCCCCGCTACTCTCACTTTGTCGGTGGCTTTGGAAGTTGCAGTTATTGCGCGCATATTATATGCCGTGGTCACACTGCTCATACATCATACAAAAGACAGGCTGCAAACACGAGTGACCGCAATATCCGTGGTTCAAATATTCCGAGTGCCAAGTTTCTATATACGTACGCGGTTTGCACTGATGTCACACCTGCCGCCATTGTGACAGTCCTGCTGTCGAGTGTGGCGTACCTCGGGTAGCGTACGTTTTGGACTGCCAGGTTTTTATTTTTCTTAGCAAGGACAAATAAGAATGGCCACCAGCCCTGTGCACCGACGTTAGGTGCAATCTATGTATGGGTTAACCTCGAAATTAGTACAAAAGGCCGTGCACCAGCTTCACAATAGGATAGTAGTGAATGGGCTATATTGCGCGAAATGCCATCGTCTGTGTGCAGCAGACATTTTACTCTTGATTGAGGAGCTATTGCAGTCTTTCATTGGCTAGGCTTTTTCCATTGATGACGATATAATTTGCTCTTTGTCCGCTCCACGACAGTGCACGACATGCGTGGGTGTAGTTGCTGCAAAGGCTGACCTATATTCGAGTACATGTGGAACCTTAATGTGCCAATTGATGCCTAACTTTGTTTTGGAAGTTAGCCATAGCTAGGTTTAAAGCTGGGGAAGGTGCAGGTTTGAGCACATAAAACGAAGTTTTTGTAAAGGTTGCAACATGGGGTATACGACGGCTGTTGATTTTTTTTTTTTTTTCGACTTCCAATGAGCTGGGTCAAATAAACGAGTGATGAAAGCTATTTTAATATACACGAACTTGGGTACATACTGTAGCTACTTCTCCATATAATCATCATACAGATTTAAGAACCTATCATGATGTGGCACCATTTTTTTATGTCGTCCTCGAAGAAGGTTGCTACCAGTGTTTTTAATTCCAACATGTGTCAACAAGACTGTCGGTTGCCACAGACATTTTTGCCTGACCCCCATCATCATGGATGTTTGTTTGTCTTTTCGATACTTCATGCAGTTTCCTTTGTTAAGCATTACAAGTTTGTGGCAACTGACAGCCTTGTTGTTGCATCAAAAAGTAAATGGTGCGGGTATGCAGCGCTCACCAGGGTCATGCCCGAAGACTCCAGCACCCTGTGAATGGGGCCGGCGACTCGGCTGAACAGGTCCGAACACAGCTCCTCGAACTCCGTGCGGGTGATGGGATGCTTGAAGTCAACATCCTCCATTACATTCTCAACCTGCAGTGCAGACAGTTTCATATTATAAGATTAGAGAATTTTAGAGAATTTTGCAGAATACAGATCATCTGACACATTGATACGAAGGTGCTCATGAGAATGATTAGAGAATTTTGCAGAATACAAGTCATCTGACACAAAGATACAAAGGTGCTCATGAGAAATTTTAAATGACAGACCTGAGCAACGTGCTCAGTGTTGGCACTGAGCACTTTCTTGACACGGTCGGCCTCTTTGTAAAGCTTGGCCAGACCACGCTTGTTTTCAAACACGTCCTTGGACGTTTTCTTCATGGCGCTGAAGTCCTTTGCGAAACGCTCGCCCAACCTCAGTTTGAACTCCAAGCCACCCAAGAATCGGTCATAACTAGAAAGAACACAAAACAGTCATAAATGCATAGTTTCAACTTCATAAATGAGCAAGCGACTATTGAGAGATTACACTTTCAACTTCAATAACCTCTTTTGGCCCTCTTTCAGCTAGAGCCAACAGGCTTATGCAATTAATACAATGTGAAAGGACATGTGGCAGCAAACTGTTTTGTCAGAGCCTGGAAAAATGCAGCCCCTCACCAGTCAGCTTTCGGAATATGCCTTAAACTTTGAACAGTATCAATCTGTCTACAGCACGACAGGACAATCGACATAGGATCGCTTTGCTTTCTTAGCTGACAAACAATTGACTGATCATGAGAATCTGCACCAGTAACCCAAAACCTTTTCTTTCTCTTGAATAAAACCAGACTGTTCTGCTTCTACTTCTACAGTGCATGGTTTCAAGTGTCTTTTGTTTCATCATCCCTCAAAGTCACTGGGTGACAGTAGGTCATAACAAATAGAAGCAGGGGCTGCCCATCTACTGCACACAAGCCTCCGAATCTGCAGACCTTAAAAATAACAATGAAAGGCACTATGGAAGAGCAAACAGAACCTATAGCCTTTCAGTTACACATCCGGTTTTGCGATGCTAAGAAGTGTACCGGATCTTCTCAATCTTTTGCTTAGTTACCCTTTCTGTCCAGCACAATCCCTTTTAGCATACAGATTAACCATCAGCCAACTAGCCGCAAGAGGCTGACAGTATCAAATAGCTCCCCTGGCAGGCAATTCAACCTGGTTGTCTACAGGAGCAAGTTCACGCATTTACCACAATGCACTGAAAGGCTGCGTTGGGTTGCATGTGGTGTTCTAGTCGCGGCTGCGGCCGCGCAAAGACCTCTGGGAAGGCGGCGCGCTACCATCCAGGCATCGTCAAGGCGTCTGCAGCGTCTGCTCGTCGGCTCCTGCTCGTGCATGCCCAACGGTCTTCGTGTGGTGCACGCGCCGTTTCGGTTGCCAGTTAAAAATAGCGTCGAATAATACTTCGTCAAATGTAATAGAGCTTTCTAAAGGTTTGTGTAGACACTGTGATGCACAGTAGAGAGGCGATTCCGGCTTAAACTCAAGTTTCGTTTCTTCGCTTCCAGACTGTCAATCGGTAACTTCCGTTCCTCTGTCTGCAATCATTAATGAAGGATTCCTCATATTATTGATATGCATGTTCAAATTTATGGAAGTGAAAAATGGACTGCAAAGCATACCAGAATTCATTAACAGTCCAATAAAACAATTCGCAAAAAGGGGATTTGTGTGGCTCATTTTGAGCCGGTCATCTTCACGAGCCCGAAGAGCAACCTTCTTAGGAAGAATGCGCGTTCCTCTGTCGCAATTCTTTTTCATGTCATAATTGTTCCTCCTCTGTTTGTACATCTTCTGCTACATCATACAATTGTGAATGTAAATGCAAAACCAAATCGTTGAACCATCGCATTTGTTAAGGTGCATAACCATCATGACTGTTTATTACCTCCAGTTTGCACTTGCTGAGACATCTTTTTGTAAATGTGAACTTTATCTTCAAACCCTTGCCTTGCAGATACGTAAACATGTATAGTTTGCTAGTAGTTAGTTTTTCACCTTCTTCCGTTTGAAACTTGTTTGCCGACTCATACCCGTGTAACTCCCGTTTTGCGGGCACGCAAGAAATGCCTTCAGAATGCACTCTTTTGAAGAATCGGCAAAAAGGTAAGCGATCTCGGGTCTCAATTGTCGATTCTTCAGAACCAAGAGTTTGTTCTGAGGGACTGTAACGTGCCCTAAAACGGTGTATAAGCATACATATTTTTTGTTTGTACACTTGAAGTGTCAATAAAGACAACAAAGTGATAGGTTATATTGGATGTCTGTTGTGCTGAATTTCATTATTTAATTCATTACATATGCAAATTGTGCAAGTTCCACGCAAAAAAAAAATTTGAGCAGCGCACACTTGAGCAAGCACGCGTCCAGGGGGCAGCTAGCGCCATCTATTGAGCTTTCTGAGTGGAAAATAACGTCTACACGAGCTACGTCACAAAAGGGAAATCACGCGAGAATGTCCAGTGTCTGGTACGCTTCGCTTGGGAAGGCTACGGCTGCGCACTCTTGTTATCACTTAAGGGACACTAGGAAGGGTTCTCAGACACACTTAGGACTGATTTTTAATGCGAAAGCATTAACTGTCCGATGGAGCAAGCCGACGTCAGCAGCTTTGAAGCCGCGCCAAACAGCACCTTAAATCCTTACTCTAAGTGAAGCCAGCTCCAGCTATAAAACTATGCGAAAAGTCTAGCCAAATGGCACCTAGTTTCCCCAATCTCGAAGGAGTGGAGTAAAGCTGATGGATGTCGGCTTCAGTCCGATTGGCTGGCATGCGTCGACGAAGCTCCTATCGGCCGCAGCGCATCAGTTTCAACGACCCCCCATGGCGCTGCGTGTCCGCGAAGCAGTGACTCCACCACTGCACGCCCAAGGTCAGCGCGCCGAGGACAGCTCGACCGTCGACGCAAGTACTCCGCAGACGAAAGAAGGGAGTGGAGGAGTGGCATAGGCGTACATGCTTTCGCATTCACAAATCATAAGAAGTGCTTAGGCGTACCTCGAGCCTTTTAATTTCATTTATTTGACTCTAGATGCCCACAGGGGCTCACATAAAGTGTGTGTGCGTGTGTGTGTGTGTGTGTGTGTGTGAGAGAGAGTGCAAACGCGCACGCACACACACGCGCACACACACACACACACACAGTGTGGAAATTTACACTAGGTTACATTTCTAACATATACAAACATGATGTTATGGCGTGGAGAGTGGCAATTACAGATCGGTATCAACTTCTGAAATCCGAACACTGCGCTTGGGTAGATTATTCCAGTCGGAAAAAGCCAACTGTAATTGTCAGAATTGCAATTGCAATTGTCTGAAAACTGTGTTCAGAACTGTGTTCAGGGTATCCTCACCCAATGCCCTTGACAGAGAGTTGGGGTACAGTCTCGGACAGACCCTTCTCCTTGGACTTGACCGTCTGGTAGCTGACAATGGTGGCAGTGGTGCTCCCAGTGCCCATGTCGTAGAAGAGGATGTTGGTTGGGGTATCGTTGAACTCTTTCCTCCTGAACACTCCATAGTTGAGAGCCACTGTGAGTGAAAGAGAAACATCCCATCAATAGGGTGTTCGCGCTTACAACCAAATGGATCAACGTTAGGAACGTTCAATTGCACTATAGTAAATGCTTTGTGAAATGCACACAAGAAAACAGGTAACCTCCCCCCCAGTGCAATAGTTTTCTTATATACTATGATCCAAAGAAAAGATGTCAGCTTACACAAAGCATTTCAAATTGTAAGTGAATGGCAATGGATTGAAGTGAACATTCGGGAAAGCAAACGTCTACTTTTCCAAGCAGATCGACTACTCTCTAAAATTAAGAAAACAACTAAACAATGCAGTAAATCTGAAAAAAAAAAAAAAAAAAATTCAAATGTTTTTATTACAATTAAAGGTCTAACAAAAATATATTTGATTATGAATTAAAAGACTGGCAGGAAAGTAGACTGACACAAACTTCAAAATATTTAAGTATACTGCCAAAAGGTAATTGGATAAACCATCAATGGACTCCTATTATCAGAAGAAAGGAAGCTAAGGGCCTACTTCCAGATAGCACAAGAATTTGTCTGGTTTTACCCATGCTGACATAACTTGATTCATCTTCCTGTCCAGCTTTTATTGCATCTTTTTATTTAAAACACCAGTTCCAACACTAAAATAAAATCTTGCAAAGGGAGGATTAGAAGGGTAGGCTTTCTCACTCTTTCACCGAAGAAAGAAGCATTAAAAGGGCACTAAGGATGTTTACAAATTCATATCTTACGGTGCTAACTCAGACTTCATGCTCTTAGTATCCTAAAAGAACTCAAAATTAGTATCCTGAATAGCTTATTCAAAAATATGATCAAAGTTTGCAACACACCCCTTTTTCTGCAAAAGAAAGTCACTTTTCTGCCAAAAAAAAGCATGTCACGATCTTCGATCATATTTTTAATAGGAAAATAGACCATGTATAATTCTCATTTTGAGGGTTGTAAGATGCTCAGAGTGCAGAGGTTGAGTTATTGCTGCACAAAAAAGAACTCAAAAACATCCTCAGTGCTCCTTTAGAAAACTCTGCAAGACATCACAAAGGGTTGTGGAAAGCATGACAAAAAGCACTCGTACAAGCTCTGAAAATGTTTGTGTAGCTCAAAACAATTTTAAAAGCTATATGCAAAACCTGCTAAAAAAGAAAAAGAAACGATGCACTAAATAAGAAGCTCTAGGGGTCCAATCTCTACACAATAAAACAATGGCAGAAGTCTAACCTCTGGAAGTAATGGAATATAACATCTCTCAAACTATTTTTGTACACTTGATACAAACTTCAAAAGATCCAAGAGAACTGTCACCCTAAATGCAACACGACTAGTGTACTAGTACTCCAAAAGCTCCTTGGAGAATGCTGAGCTCACTTCCTGCCCTAAATATTTTGAACAGAAGAATATCAAAAGAAAAACCATGTTCAAAGCATCGCTACAGAGAAGAGGAGACTCTTACCGGCAGTGTTGTCTCCCAAAAGCTGAAGCAGCTTGAGCCCAGCGAGACTGACAGCCCGAGCCAGAGCCCGCCTTTCAGCCTGGTTGAAGTAGGCCGGCACTGTCACCACTGCATCCTTAATCGGCTGACCTGCAGTACAAAACACGAAACGTAACTGCATCATTTCTTTTACCTAGACATCTGTATGTGTCAAAAAAATATTTTAGAAATTGGCTATGAACTCAATCCCTTGCTTTGAGGTAATAGTTTTGGTCCAGTGTACTTTGTTACTCCCACCTCTACTCACAGTATTGCTATTAGAATCCCTTCAGTGCCAAATCCCAAAGAAGCTTTCTCATTCAGGAGTCCTAGATTTTGATAGTCAGAAATGTCCACATGATTGTTTAAAAACAGGCATATCTTTTTTGGAGAAAGAGGAGCTTCATTGTGGAGTATGCATTAAAGTGGGACGTCATCGTGAAGAAGAATTTGACCACAAAATTGAATAAGCTGCTCATCTCTTCTTTTCGGTGTGCGTGTTTGCTTAGGCAAGGTAACGGTTTGCACGACCGTGACATATTTCTTCAATGTGGTTAGTGTTGTTAAATGGACAGACTACAAGAGAGTACAGCCAGCTTTGCAGGAGGCCCTCTGTGGAACTGGACACCACACCTCAGAAACTGTGGCCACAGTGTGAATGCATCTAAAGGCACCAGAAGTCGCCACTTTGACTGCTCTGGTCGTGTATGCTCCACAACAGCCGGGATACCCCAGTGTTTTGGCGCATCTGTTACCCTTTCTCTCTCATCACATTGAGGGTAGAGTGACCATAAGGAGAATGGCAGAAGCCCCAGAATTTAAACATGCCAACCCCGTAAACCCTTTATAGTGCCAAACGGCCCCTTTGTATCGGTAGTGTCTCCTTCATGTCTGTATTTACTTTTTTTTACATCGCTTGAAATGTAGGAAAGTCTTGTCAATTGCGTGCTTGCCCACAGCTCTTAAGTCTTCCTGTTGTGAAACGGAACTGGTATTTTCCCAACTGGGAAATAACACCTGAGTGCCCTAAGGTCAATTTTGTTGCTTGAGAGTAAACCCCCCCTCCAATCAGCCCTCTCGTATGATAACACATGCACCAGCAAGAGCGTCTAAATATGTTTATTGATTTTTACAAGAGTACTTCTGCTAGCATGCTGGTACCATCTATGAGGTGACCCTGGAACTGCATTTCACTAGAGCAAAGGCTTTACGGTATTTGCGAGGGCAAATGTACATACCATTTATGAGAAATGGTCCTTTATAACATTGTCAAAAAATTTTCGAGCTAAGAGAGAAAGAAAGAACAAGCAAAAAGATATGGGAAATGTATGAAAACTGAAAGTGTTATTGTATAGTACAGTTTTTAGTTGCATCATAGTCCTTTTGAAGCGGGGTGGTCGCCCCCGGGGGGGCGTCGCAGCTGCAGTTTAGAAACATTTAGAAATTAAAATCAAGGTTCGTCGTCAGTATGACACAGTCTTACGGCAACCCGACAGATGGCACCAGTTTTTTTTCTCATAGTAAAAGATTTTAGAGTTTTAAGGCACATGGTTGTAAGCAGTTGCAAGTGTGTGTAAAAGAAATTTGAACATCCTAATTTTAGGGAGATCCAATGGGAAACCGTGCACGTCTGCAGCAAAGACATTGCGAGGAAAGGAGAGAGAAGTAAGCAGCCCACCGGCTGCGGTCGAAGCCAGGTCCTTGGCATAGCCGAGGATCATGCCCAGTAGCTCCTCGGGGCTGAAGGTCATGCCCTCGGGGTGGCGGAAGAGCACTCCCCCCGTCTGGGGATCCGCCTCCAGGGTGTAGAAGGGGAATCTCCTCTCAAACACCTTCACCACGGGGTTGTCCCTCGTCTTGCCCAGCAGGTCCAGGAAGTGAGAGAAGCTCTTCTCGGGGAAGCGAACTCCCTGCACACGGAAACACGAAACAGCGGCAGCTTGAAATGGCTGCCCAACACTGGACTTGTCTCCATGCACAAAGAATGCACTTTTGCAATTGCACTAAAAAAACTCCCCCCCTCCCCCCCCCCCCCACACCAGAACTATAAGGCGGCACGAGCGGACCTGACGCCGTAAAACGAGCCGTAAGAATCGGGGCCCGGACGTAGAAAGCTCAACCTTTCGCCAAATGTGCACCGAGCAGGTCAGTTTTACCGTATGAAATTTGAAGGTGTAACTCTCTCCTTGTAAAAAGTGAGACCCAAAAACTTGAAAACATCTACGTCAGGCACGTTCGCAGATGATTGAGTTAGCGACACTACTAACTTGTGGCACCACCTCTCGACAGGTGCAGCGAGCAGACGACACATTCTGTTGTCTGCTCGCTGCGACCGTGAAGAGATGGCGCCGCGAGTTAATAGCGTCGCTAACTCCGTTGTCAGCAGACACGCCTGACATTGACTTTGGCAAGGTTATTGCTCTCATTTTTTACACGAAGAGAACTACGCCTTGAAATTTCGCACGGTAAAACTGGCCTGCTCAGTGCACATTCAGTGAAAGTTTGAGCTTCCTACGTGCGGCATCTGAGTTAGGAGCCGACCTTTTAAAGATTTTGGCCTGTGAATTCAGTTATTGTACTTAACACGGGCAGAAGTAAATGTAATAGCTCGATCAGAAGGGCTAATTTAGTGCACTTCAACGGAGTGCACTTTACCTTTAGTGTCATTTGTGTAGTGTGCCACACGGTTTCTTTCTGAAGAACACACTCGGCTTCAGGTGCGTTTCCTTCTTTATCTTGGCTTGTGATGATCAATCAGAATCATCAAATCAGTGCAAATATTGTCAATTAATGTAACATTGTCTCATAACGTGTCTTTATTAAAGATACTAAAGATTGGCGAGACATTTATGCCTTTACTTTAACATATCAGATGTCTAATAGTACTTCACCCATCATTGTAATCATTTCCGAGTGACACTAATTTATCCCATGTAGCACCGAAACACTTGAAGTGACATTCGGCGACCTGAAGTGCACTTCGTTGAGGTGTACTCTATTAGCCCGTCTGACTGAGGAATAAATTAGCCTGTCTGACAGGGGTATAAACTGTATGTATATCGAGAAATATGAGAAATACGAGAAATAAGAAACAGTTGGCACAGGGCACGCGGCGAATATCTCTGCCGCCTGTCATCTGTCAAAAGCGTAGCAACGTCATCGTTGGCATCCCCGAGCCAGCTATTTGCGAGCAAGGGTTGCATGACCCCACCAATGATGTAACTTTTGCTCAGTTTTTCTCTCCACTCTCGCCCTTGACACAGCGCAATGGCCGTGGCTACAACAAAATTTTAATTGGCGATTACGACGCTCCTTTTAATAAGACTGAAGAAAAACTTAAAACAGATAATTTTTAAGATGCCTACATGAAAACTTTTATTACAGTTTTTTTTTCTGTATTCAAGGACTTCTTCAGCTTTTCTTTAAGCCCAAGTAGGAGGGAGGTAAAGAAAATAACAAAGTCTAAATTATCTAAATGTCCTTGTCCTTGGTGCCTCAGTGTTTATTATGAACAAAGCCTAGTATGCGGGAAAAACGAACAGCTTTACAATTCAAGTTGGAGAGAGATAAGGTAAACAAACCATTCAACAGGCATTCAATCAATACCATATACAGGAAGCAAACTCAACCATCAATGTTCCGTGACACTGTACCCTAATACAAAGAGAGAGAGAGAGAGAGAGCAGTCCTCATTTAGTTTCTCAAGTTTGCTAGTTATTCTAGCTATGACCAAAGTATGCTGGATTACGGTAACTCAACTAGAGAAATCGCAGCAGTTTGGCAACAGGACGATGCTCTGCATGGCAACTGCCCATTCAAATACGTAAAGTAGAACATTTTACGAGTCCTCAAACGAGCTAACATCTTGAAAACGCACCGTGGAGATGGCTTGGTCCCCGAAGTGTCGCTCACCCTCTCGAAATGCTATGGCTACTGGAGTTTTTCTTTGCGAGTCCCTGGAAGGCAGATTAGGCAAGGTTTTAGATAATTCTAATGGTAACAAGCAGAAAAAAGAAAGTAGAATGCTTTGAATCAAAACTTACTTGTTCAATGCAATTTCCATTGGAACTCCAGGCTTTAAAAAGAGAAAAACAAGGTTTTTTTAGAAGGCAGCCGATTTCATCAATAGGTTATTCTAGCTACAAAAGAAGAAGTAATAGTTTGATACTCAAAAGACATGAGAGAGCAACTATACAAAGAGCTTGGTGTGAAGTGGTAGAGAAATGCAAAAATAAAATAGTAAAAAATTTGTGTTATGTCAAAAACTTCTGGCACATGTAGAAAAAAAGATCTGCTAATCATTCTGCAAATGGCCCTCCTTATAGACTGCGATTTCGCAAGATTCAGTACATTTGATTGCGAAACATAGGCATAGGGCTATTTGGGAAGTATGGGGTATAAGCTCACCAAGGTTCATTGTTTATACACTGGTATCCTTTCCCCTCAGTTAGTAGCCAGTAAACATGTGCAGTTACAATCACACTTAACTGATGCGTGACCACACATTTTTCTATGTGGGGCGCAGTAAACTGATGGCAGCTGGTGAAACCAATCGGCAACCAATTCTGCAGCAATCATGTGCTCAAGGTGCACACGAATGCTTCAGATTGTTTGGCAGTCCGCCCAGGGGTGCCGCAGAGAAATAGATGAGTGTGTTGGTTGCATGTGACTATTGCTTCAACGACAACACACTTAATATAAAGAAAGCACCCAGTGTTCATTGTATCCTTTAATTATGTGGTATAAGTTCAAATTCTCTACAGCACAAAGAAATCCTCTATAGTCTGTAGCAAAAGGTAGGGTGAGAGAAAGGAATGCCAAAGAGGAGGAACCAGACGGAATGCTGGAGAGGAGAGGGGGAAACCTCCTCCTCTCTTTAGCGCTTTGTCTGACATTCTTACAAGAAATAACAACAGTCAGGTGGCCTTTTTCCGGTAAGCATGTTGCAAGATGCCATATTCGAAGTTAGAAATAAGCGACCATGCTCTCTATATACAGAGCGGTCCACTTTTAAAGGGAACACTGGAGCGCGTGGCCAGCGCTTCACACTGCAGTAGCAGACGACGTGCTGCAGCGCGAAGCGCCGGCCACGCGTTTGTGTACAGAGCGTTCCCTTTAAAAACAAACCACTCTGTACACATGAATGTGCCCGATGCAATGTCACCAATTAGTTTTACTGGCTGTCATCACTCTAACATCCTGCAGAAAAACATGCATAGTCGTGTGCTCTATGAAATGTGATAGTACAGTGCAATTTCTCACAGTTATGTCACTGATTTGATGCTTCACACTAGAATGCATATGTATTCTCAGTGCAATACAATTATTTACACACACACTTACAGAGACAATTGCTACTTTCATCCATTCTGTACCCAAGTCCACAGACATAACAGCAATGCATTCAACTGAAAAAAAAAAGAAAAAAATGAAAGGGATTAGTTTATTAGTGCAATATTTTACTTTTAAGAAGCAGCAGAGAATCCAATTCTGGCTCAAGCATCACTCATTGCAACCAGTTTGCACTGCTTCACAAAAAGAAGTTACCATGTGCAAACACTTTCAAAAACGTGCGGGCGAAAACTACCAACACATCAAATGAGTAAGAATCGGACATTTTACAGAGTTGATCCTGCTTCAGTAGACCAAAATACCACTGGAATGAGATCTGGAACAGGCTTCAACTTCGAATAATTTACGTTCCATTTTCTGTAAATATAACTACCCGAATTCTAGAATCTATAAAAATAAAATAGAAAAGTACAGCTGTAATTCTGTTATTGTGGTTTTGCGCATTGATCGAAGTTCATCATCTTGGGATCACTTTTCGCTTTCTCGAAAGATCCACGTATCGAGCTGATCGTTTCGTGAAGCCTGGCAAAAACGAAAACACATCTGGATGAAGACAAGTACTTCTCTGCCGATACAAAATTTAAAAAAATGTGCGTACACAACGCACGGTCGATCATCCCCTAGCTGTATTGATCAAAGGCCAACAGCAGTTGACAGAAAGCTGAGAAGATATCAAACAGCTGTAACCGCCATGGATAAAGGAGTTCTCGTAATATCAAAAGCAGGCATGTATTTACATGATCACAGTCTAAGGAGACGAAGAGCTTACCTTTTCTAACATGAACTAAACACAACGTGATGAAATACCAGGTGAGCCATAGACGAGATTGTGATACAAAGGCCATGGCTACTGACTCGATAGCAGCTGCAACAAATAAACAAAAGGAAACCCGTTTTACATAAAACACTGATTAATACAGCTTCGAAATCTATTATAGTTAACCGATATGTTGTAGCGAGTCACGTTTAAGGAAGATGAGCGTAAAGCATGTTATCAGTTCGACATGTCGTCGGTGTTCATTCATTGAAAAAACACCACTGCGGTCGAATCGGTCTCCAAAATTCTACCTTCGCTGTGCGGCGATGATTCTGTCCTATCATCGCTAGAATAGGAAACGTTCAAACTTACCTACTGTACTATAATCTATAAATATGATTAGGCGATATTAAACATGACGGGCACATGCACTGGTGTGCCGGTAAACGAAAATCGCGACTTTTAATGATGGCCGGGGAATGTGGCGAAGGGTGATTGGGCTGTCCGTACCGGATATCCGGGGGAATGACACGTGGATCCGTGGATCATATGTTTCCTACGGTTCCTGGCTCGACGGTGTGCTTGTGCGGTTGCTGTGGTCAGCTCGGCGGCGCGAAATGTGTCACGTCAATCTTTTCTGAATTAGGTCAGCTTCCGTGATTTCGAAGGCCAGTTTGCCTTTTTCCAAAAGGCGGCCCAAACTTTCCTGTATCTTGGTTTTCCTCTAGCAAGTGGACCGCTATTGGCGAAAGCAGGTGAAACGAATAGATAGTCACCATAAAATAGACAAAACTTTTTTTAAAATTGGTGAATGTGCTGCGCCATCTAACCTATACCTAAGCGCAACGTAGCCTATTTTTATTCCGTCATTATTCAATGGTATTACACTAGCCAGTCATGTTAATAAATAAAAATAAATGTAAACATCTTGTCGCTGCGTCGCTGCAGCCGCTGGTAACTAGAAGTGTGCGCCTGTCGCTTTTTCACCGGCGGCGGCGTGGCGGTCATTTTGCGTCGTTAACGTCCTATTGGCGCGAAATTCAATATCAAAGGGGCCTTTGAGACATTCCACTGAAATTCAAACGTCGATAATAAAACTTAACGCGCTTTCATTTGAAGTTTAAAGCTTTATGGGAAGGAAAGAAACTAGAAACTGATATGGCCATAATTTTGACTCTATTATTTTTAACGGTTAGACTGATTGGTGTAAACGTTACGGTTTGGCAAGTGAGACGTGTGAGTTTCACAAAACCTAACTATGCCTGCCATGCCCCCGCAACAAAGAACAAAAAATGAGCGGATAGGAGAAAGGGATCCATTTTTTTCAGTTGTGTTAGTTCGCTTCGCATGATATCGGACACTAAACTTTCTGCCGGGTATCGGATATTAACATCTAACAAGATAGCAACGCTTCGTATTTTGTAAAATGACCGGTTTGTCTACATTATCAAAGAGAGTGTGTAATTTCGTCTGGAAGATTGTATTTTATTAAAGAAATATGGCGGGTGTTTGCAAAAAAAAAAAAAAAACAACGTGTTTTACAAAAAAAAATGATTGAACGTTTACGTCAGCCTGCAGATGTAGAGCTAGTGGCCCGGAGCAGATGCCACTTTCAGAGCTTGTCGTTATCCGATTAAAAGTTATGAACGATTTTCAGAAACCTTCAATTAGAAAATGGGACGCGTTCCTGGTCATGTTTGCCATCCATTCCTGGGCTCCGTTGATCGCTATTTCCTAACTGAAATTTTCTTAAAGTCGCGAGTAAGTTTTTAATCAAACAAAGGGGCCCTCAATCATATTTAAGTGTTTACTATTTTTGCGGTTTCCACGTCTCTTGTGGTTTGGGCAACCCAGCGGGCACTGAGAGAGTAACTTACAGCGCTCGTGCCGTGTGTTTCTTCTTCGTCCTCGTCTGTTTTTCGCGCTGTTTCCCATAATGATTAACTAAATATCAGTGCGTCATATTTTAATCGGACGACGCGGAAACGCGGAAACCTCCTGGGGGCGCCCCGTGGTGCCGAAAGCGCGCGGCATGTGACGAAATCGGGACGTTGATCAGGTCAGCCTAGGAGAGAGAGCTGCCCCGTTCCCAGTAGCTCTCTCTCTCTTAACCGGACAAGGTGGATTTTTTCATGTTGTACCGCAGCGAAGAAGCGCGAGCTCATAGCGTCGGCAGCTGCCCTTGCGCGCACGAGAGCTTGTGCCGCCGAGATGTACCCGAGAACAAGGAGCTCGCGCTTGTAGCCTTTCCTGCGGTACAACACAAGGTGAAACAGAGTATAGCTGTGTTTGGAGCTTTGTGCTTGTCATTTATCCCTCTTGTTCCCCTTCTCCAAGGATTATTTTCGCCATTCTTCTCCAGCTCGCTTGCACCTTTGCATTTAATTGCATTATAATCAAGCTCTCTCTCCTCTACCTCACCTCCTTTTCCCGCCTCCCCTCCTCTCCCCACATCCCCCAGGGGAATTCTCCGGCGCGGGAAAAGGGGGTACAGATCCGGTTAGGCGGCCATCCAAGCCAGGACCAGGGACGTCATGAAGGAGGTTATTTTTTGCTTTTTCTTGTAATTTTTATGTGCCTATAACTTTTAGAATAAAGCAAATTTCCAGAAAAGTTTCACTAAGTTACTACGTCCAGTGCGCTCAGGCTTGGTGCAAATAAAAAAAAAAAACAGTAAAAAAGTCGTTGCAGGGTCCCTTTAAATATTCAACGTGTCGCAAGAGCAGGTCGATCTTTCACGTTCTGTTTGAGGCCTCCTGTGTTGGAGATTTGTTTCGGTAATACAATTTACGAGTGGAACGGGATGACGCGGAAAAACATCGGAGCAACTAACTACTAGCTCGTAACGAGCGTGATATAACCGGGTTGAACCCACCTGCAGTCTTTCTTTTAGAGCGCAGCTCTTTCCCACCCGTTCCCTCGTTTCGCCGCGTCGCCGTCGGCGTAACCGCCCCGCTAAATTTAGCGGGAAATTGAATTCGTGTTGAGGCACGTGACGTCAGATTCCCCGCTAAATTTAGTGGGGAAACTGAATTCCTGATGAGGCCACGTAACGCCGATTTCCCTGCTAAGTTTAGCGGGTTAAGTTTCCCGCTAAATTTAGCGGTGAAACTGAATTTGTGATGAGGTCACGTGACATAAATTTCACCGCTAAACTTAGCGGGTTAAGTTTCCGGCTAAATTTAGCGGGGAAGTTGACGTCACGTGACCTCAACACCGATTCAGTTCCCCCGCTAAATTTAGCGAGGAAAATGACGTCACATAACATTGTGTCACGTCACCCATGAACAAATCCAGCGGGAGGGAGGAGGAGGAAAAGGAGGACGAGGAGCGGTCGAGGTGGGGATTGTACGGAGGAGGAGGAGGGGCGTACACTCCCCTCCTCCTCCTCAAGAGCTGCGCTGTAGTTTCGCATACAGAGATTTTTAAACGTCTTTCATTTTGGAGCGCAGCTCCCCGTTTCCGAGTTTGTCGGCGTCGGTGTAAACGCGCTAAATTTAGCGGGACAATTGGCGTCACGTGACCTCAACACCAATTCAGTTCCCCCGCTAAATTTAGCGAGGAAAATGACGTCACATAACATTGTGTCACGTCACCTATGAACAAATTTAGTTTCTCCGCTAGATTTAGCGGGAAAATTGATGTCACGTGACCTCAACAGGAATGCAATTCCCCGCTAAATTTAGCGGGAAGATTGACGTCACGTGACCTCAACACCAATTCAGTTTCCCTGCTAAATTTAGCCGGGAAAATGATGTCGTACGACTTTGTGTCACGTCACCTATGAACAAATCCAGTTTCTCCGCTAGGTTTAGCGGGAAAATTGACGTCACGTGCGGAGGAGGAGGGCGAGAGGGTGAGGAGGATGGGCCTCCTCTCCGTACTCTCTCCGCCTCCTCAAGAGCAGCGCTCTAATCTCGCGTTACAGAAATTTGTAAACGTTAAAATTAACTTTTGGGCTAGTTGGGTAAACATCTTAACTAAAAAAGCGCTTGTCCTGTTCACATCTTTGTTCTGTCCTTGTCCTTTGCGCTTTTGTAATTAAGAAGTTAATTTGTAAACGCCTCTAAATTTTTTTTTTGTTTTTTTACTTACATAGACAAGGTTTTTCTACGTCATCCCCCTCACGTATCACTCCCTATTTATAATTTATTTTCCGTTTAGGAAAGAGCCCCAAATGTCAACGAGAAAAAAAAAAGGAATTGTTCAGCAGGGTCAAACAACTTTATATTTCCTTTTTTTCTTTTTTTTTTTTGTAGAGCTTTGGGAGATTTTAATTATCGTTCGAACCGAAGATGATCTTCGCCAAAAGTTGAATCGATGGGGGTGGGTCTACACGCTCATTAGTACAAATGAGATTTGCAACGGGCCCGGAATGACACCCCCGTAATTTCGCCAGTACAACCGGCCGGAACCTACCCGGCGCCACTCCAAGCCTATTCATGAAAAATATTTCACACCGTGTCACCTTCGTAGTTTCGCTAGTGCCTCTGCACAAATGGCTGGGAGAGGAGTCATCGGGAGTCAATTAGATTCCCGAAATCCTCCAACAATCCCAAACAGCCGACCCCGCCGGGGAAGGGATTGACATGTCCCCCACAACACGAGCCGGCGAGGCAACACGTTTCCCCTGCTAAATTTAGCCGGGAAAATGACGTCGCATGACTTGGTGTCACGTCACCTATGAAAAAACCCAGTTTCTCCGCTAGGTTTAGCGGGAAAATTTATGTCACGTGCGGAGGAGGAGGGGAGGAGAAGGTTTGCCCTACCCCCTAAAAACAAAACAAAAAACGAAGGGCAGTCGGTTAACATTATCAATCACAGAAGGCCCAAACGTGCACAAAACCGCACTCTCGTAAAAAAAAATAATAATAATAAAACTCATGAGTTATTCCACTCTGGATGACCAGCGAAGCTGTTTATCAAAGGACACAGACATGACACAGAATTTTGAACAAAGGCACGAACACATTTATTGTCTTGATCAGTGGTCATCGTGACGAAAGGTACGCACACAGATCTATTGTCACACAGATTTATTGTTGTCTTGATCGATGGTCATAATTTTGCGTGAACGACTATCGCCGCCCCGAGGAGCCGAGGGAAACTAGACACGCGCGACGCGATGGAACTAGGGGTGTCGCGAACTTTTGTCGAACCAGATTTTTTGGTCGAACTTTCGAGGTTCGACCGGGTCGAACCGGTTCGACGAACCTTCGAACTTTTCACCAGATTCGACCGGTTCGACTTTGTGGACAGTGTGGCCAGACCTTTATACAAGCATGTCTAGGTTTGGAGATTTTTGTTTTAATGCAAAGGTTTATTTTATTTTGTGAACAGCTGCAATTAAAAGAAACTAATTCTAATCACTGACGAAGTTAATAACTTAATTTTTAGTACTGTATTGACTGAAATAGCTAATCAGCGCTGCACTGAATTCATCTCTTAGCCATTACCATCCAATCCGAAGCCAACTGGCCAGCCTGTCGCGCATGCGCACACGAGTCGAACCTCAATACAAGGTTCGTCGAACTTTCCACTAAAAGTTCGAAAAAGTCGAACCTGGTCGAACTCGAACCGCGGCCGGTTCGCGACACCCCTAGATGGAACTGCTTCCCGGCGGAAAGTTGACGCTCGCGACGGGGCCGCCGCCCCGGGAGGGCGGAAGGAAAGGAAACTATACACGCAAGCGCTTGGAACGACGACAAAGAGAGGGCGGTGCGAGCGTAGACATAGCCGATGCGGGTCGCACGGCGGCAAACCTTCGAGAAACCTTTATTATCTGCCTGAGAGTCTACTAATCTTGAAAATGGTGCCTATTGATAACTAACCTACTGAATAGACCTATTGTTAAATTACCAAAGCATCAAGAAGGATGCAGGGAATGGTGTTCCACGCGCCACACGTGCTGGCGTCTGCAGCAGGGTGATTCCACGTCAGTTCATGCAAGATTGTCCGGGTCACAATTTAGATATTTTTGTTAAAAATATATATGAAAGCCATGTTCTTGGGAGGAACATTCAGCTATATATGAACGATGTAACAATTTTTTTTTTTCTGCTGAGATATAAAATAGAAAAGTTCGAGGCGTGGAAATTGAGAAGATTTCACGATGCTACTTTGCTCAATCGTCAATTTCTCATCGAAGCTTTCAACGTCACCATAACTTTTTAATACATTTTAAAAAAGATACAGAACACATGCACAAAAAAAAATTAAGAATATCATTAAAATATTTCAATGCAAACAAAAAAAATGAAACATGGCATAAAAACGCGTTTTAGAGACATATTCACCTTTTTTTTTTTTTTTTGCAAATAAACAATCTTTTATAATACTTCCCAAAACAAATCGAAATGCGCATATTTAAATATTCTTTACGCATATGTAAAGATAATATGCCCACCCTTAATTGTATTTTTCTTATCAACGCGGAAATGCAGCTGATTTCTCAAAACGTGGCATGATTAAGCGTCGATATTTAAAAAAAACTCCATCTTTTTACTTTTTTTTTTTTTTTTTAAACTCGCCTTGGCACTTTGCAGTGACTTGAACTAACCTGTGATGGCAAAACATTGAGTAACATATGACCTCCGAAAGGGAAAAGCTACGACAAACCTTCACTCGGAGCAAGCCGGCGTCTTCGTTATAGCGGCTTTGCCGCATAACGTCGCCTTCATGGAAGAGTGTAAAGCTGGAAAGCGGCACTCTATAGTAGAGAGTGGAAAGTCCTGCTGTTCAGAGCATTGCGTTATTATTGTGCGACCATACCCCCCCCCCCCCCCCCCCCCCCCCTCCCCGCTCCCCTTTGTCCCCTTGTTCCCACCCCTTATCTCGAACAAGAAACGCCTGCGAACGTCACTGCTGGTGGCAGTTACGAATCGTAAGCACATTACATTACCTTGAAACTCAAAGCTAAATACGTGAAGAGTCAGTTATAGGAAATTAAGGCGAGGGTAGTTGTAAGGGAAAATGTGCAGGTCAGTTGGTCAGGAAACATTGTAATATAAACCCTGAGACCAGGAAACACAAAAATAACTGACAGTGCGAAACGAAACCTCAAACGCAACTGAGCTTATTCACAAGAACGACAATAAATGCATGTCAACACACAGAAAGAAAAATAAAGAAGATAAAGACACGCGACCGCAAAGACTTGACCGAACCTAACCAGACAAACTTAATCACCCCAAGTTTATTGGCACCAACGGGAGCGGGCACCTCCCCAAGGAACTAAACACATGAGTTTCACCACGCTATGTGAACCGACCGAGACAGAACCCCTAACCCCCCCCCCCCCCCCCCATCTCCCATTTTACTGCCCATAACCCCCTTCCCCAACACACACACACACACACACACACACACACACACACACACACACACACACACACACACACACACACACGCACGCACGCACACAAACTACACTTAAACACCGAAAACGCCAAAAAACATTACAGTAAAGGAAAGTTTCACAGGGTGATTCAAAACAAAAGACGACTGACTATCGCTATGCTCACGGGAGACTCGGTGTCTCATGGTGCTCGATAAGTGGAACTGCGAACAAACAACACCAGCTTAACCGTGCTCGAAAATAAAAAAGGGAATGTTAATGATGGTGTACTACGTATATAAACCAAAATAAACACATGACTATACAAAATTAACCTATATATATATATATATATATATATATATATATATATATATATATATATATATATATATATATATATATATATATATATAAAGAAAGCGTAAGCATAGCTATATTTAATAGTGTTGAACGAATATTAAAATTTTCGAATAGCAGTTCCGGTAGTTTGTGTACTATTCGATATTTGCTTCGAGGATAGCTGCGATATTCGTACTTTTCGAAGTGTCAATCGCGGAGGGTGAGCCCCGCTGAGTGCGGTTCTCACCGAGCACTTTTGCATTGTGGGAAAGCAATAGCCGCGGTGTTTGCGGGCTCCGCTGGTATTGCTTCCCCTCATTGCAAAGGTGCTTGGTAAGAAGCGCACTGAACGGGGTTAACCGACCGCGAGTAACCCGCATTCATAATTCCCGCCTTTTCTTCTTCTTCTTGTCAAATTCAAAATTGAAACAAAAATGTTTCATATAACAAGCAGATCTATAAATCCCATTGAGTGAAATAGCCGCAACAAATTTGATGTTTACATGCCACAGTTCATAAATATACAGCGTGTACGCTTCGATACATCTTCGGACGGTCCGCTAGGATTTACTACTAAAGTGCCTGAATGTGGTGGAAGCTTTCACTGAAATTTTGGAAAGACTGACTCACCCGAGTCAATAACAAAAAATCAAAAACTATGTTTAACTATACTTCGCATGTACACTTAAATAATATTTTGTGTCACTGGCGCCTATTTGGGCCAAATATATTGAACGGTAGGTAAACAAATTGTATTCTCTTTCCATTTCACAGATTTTTCAGCCGTAGTAAACGCCAGGAATAGCCCAGCACTATTTTTGATGATTTCAGAAAAAAAAAAAAAAAAAGGCTTACCGATAATTTTTTTTTTTATAGACAAAATTAGTTTTTATTTTTATTCGACTCCGGAGGTTTCACGTATTAATATTCTCAATTAATGAACGCACCACCTTCGGGCCCAGCGGGATCCGTTGAGAAGTCGATATTTGCGGACCGTCCAAAAAGGGATTGAAGCGTTAGTGTACACCTGGTTGTTACCTAGTCTATTAAAATGAACTGAGCTTAGAGGTAGACAAAGGGAAGGTTAGGAACAACCCTCACGTGTTAGGCTGTATTGTCGTTTAACAATGGAGTACGCTAGTGAAAGGCTTGGAGAAACTATTCGATATTCGATTCTAAAAAATTCGCCCAAAAACACCATTCGTTTCGAACTTAAAATGCACCCTTCGCACCTGCCTAATATTCAATTTTAAATTCAATATCTTGCCACTTTTGTCCTTACAAAACATTTGCGACCCAGAGCACTCACCTCGCATAAAATAAAAGCGCATATGACCTTTGGTTTATTCACAAACGCAGAAGACAAATGACAATGGCAGACCAGACTTGACAATATCCAATAGTTATGACACAGGACTGAGGAAACTAAGCATGATATACATAAGAATGCAAATTAATTTTCACATAATTACACAGTCAGGAAACAGTGGACTACGAATAATAATCCTGGCGACGACAATGCAGAACAAATAATAAGGCGAGAGAATAAACCGTTCTGATGTAGCTTTGTCTTTCTGATATTTTCGTTTGCGATTTTGGTGCGCGTCGCGACGCCATATTTTTTCATGCGCGCTTAGTCTTGCGTTGGTAGCAGCGGCTACGGGCCGTATCTTGCCCGCAGGCCGGAGTTTGGAGACCCCATGTCTAATCGATTCTCCAGATCTCTTACCGAAGTTTAGACAGGGATTACATTTCATTCTCTTATATA
>NW_024609835.1:45239437-45348001 GCF_016920785.2 Ixodes scapularis
TTGTTAATTTACAGAATGGGTGATTACTAATTTATGAGGAATTAGTAAATATGCCCAATGAACTTCAAGAATATTACAAAAAAGAGGACATATTTTAATGAAGGGACGAATGCGAATGGTGTTAAATTGCCACGTTTGACGCAGAATCAAGCCTCCGCATCCGCTGAAAGGCCGGTGAGCTTTTCTCCGCATCTGCCGGTTTTGCGGTGAGCTTTTCTCCGGTGAGCTTATCTCCGGTGAGCTTTTCTCCGGTGAGCTTTTCTCCGGTGAGCTTTTCTCCGCCGCCCGAGCTGGTGATACATGATCATGCTGAAAATAAAAAATACAGAACAAAGTGCACAAAGTGGGAAAGCATTATCTCCTTACCATTACTGAATGAGTGGAGGTGAATAAAGACCTCATTAATTCTGCATCCTCTGCTTTGGGGTTCTGAAAGATGAGATGAACCAAAGGTGCACACAAAATGTCAGAAAAACTTCAAAGGATCAGGTACATCAACAGAAACTATTTGAGAGCTAACATACTAAATATATCACTAGGTGGTCGTCTCAGGTGGTATGCTTGTCCTAAAAATAGATGTGCTTGTTGTGCTACTTCACTTTCCACATAGAACAAGGAAAAATTATAATGCAATCAATGCAAAGGTGCAAGCCAGCTGGACAAGAATGACAAAAATAATTTTTGTCATTCTTGTCCAGCTTATTTGCAGCTTTGCATTTAATTACATTATAATCATAACCTTAAAATGCAAGCCTTTCACTCTTTTTGGTGTTAGACTGGTGGCAGCTGATAGACACTGTCTGCTCTACTGACGTCTAACCCCTGGTTAGCTCACTGGAAACGGAGAGGTCCCGGGTTCGATACCTGGACCAGGCGGCTTTTTTTGGTCGCGCACCAGTCACCTAGCTGTGTTTGGAGACTTGTGTTTGCCCTTTGTCCCTCTTGTTCCCCTTCTCCAGATATTGTTTTCAACAAGGAAACATACAATGTTTTGTCCAAAATATTTTTGGTAATGGCTATCTCACTAACTGAATTTTTCTTATTTGTTGCTCCATAAATGAACCGACAACAATATTATTTCCTTTCCTATACAATCAAACCATACATTTCTCGTGGTTTGATAGGAGTACCAATGTATACCATACACATAGTAAATACTGAGGGTTTATGTGCCATACCTCGTAATCTGTAAAACTAGCAAACATTCTTTGTTTAATTAAACTTGAGGAAGAAAACAAGAAAGGACGGACAACCAAAAAGGTTGTCCGTCCTTTCTCGTTTTCTTCCTCAAGTTTAATTATCCTATACCAACCCGCTCGTCCCGTCCTTACATTCTTTGTTTCTTGTTACACTATGAGGATCATTATTCTTTGAGGTGACCCTTGATTAAAGCCATTTTAATTAATTTTCTTCTTGGTCATAAAAGCAAATGCAAGTCACAAATTGCTTCCCTACAAAAAAATGATACACTCATGCAGGACAAAGATCACACACCTTCATAAAGTAGCATTATAAACAGAGTAAAGCAATAACCAACAGTTGGCACTTAAAGGGATTATAAAATTATTTTCATACTTTGACTGAAAAGTGCTCAGAATAAATTCTTCATGGTCATACAGCATGAAACAGGTAGCATTGATTTTTATTTGCATATGGAAGAACAAACTCAAACTTGAAATGAGGCTCATATTTGTCTTTTCCCGTGAGCTACTGCTGTATTTTCAATACAAATTAATGGTAGCCATGTGCATGTGATACATCCAGTACCACTACCGTAAAATCCCGAGAGATGCCCCACCCCCGAAAGATAGCCCATCCCAATTTTTGGACTGATCTGCTATATTCTTTTAAACACCGAAAGATAGCCCACTACTAGTAATAATAGTGTTGTGCATACCGTAAAAACCCAAACATAATACGAGTTTTTTTTTTTTTTCAAATTTTGTTATGTAAAATTTGCGGCTCGTATTATATGCGGGTCCTAACAATTTTCTGCTTCGATGAGGCGCAATCTAACGCTGTTTGACGTAGCTTCGGTTTCGAAGCAATAAGGCGCTCAAAACAGCTATCATCATCATTAAAATCACAATGTTTGAGGCGCCACCATCCATCAACAGTGGTCGTGTTCCAAAATTTACTCGATCTTACTCTAGGGTAAGGATTTTGTACCTTGGTGTTCCCAAACCTACCCTCGTCCAGCGCTTTTCAATCTGTGTTGTGACGTGACACGACCTGCCGCAGTAACTCGGATCCATTTCGGTAAGATTTGGAACACAGCCAGTGAGGCTCGGCAATGGCGTTGGCGCGAAGACGATAATCGACCGCCTTCAAAAGAAAAGTTCTTTTGGTCGCGGAAGGCATCGGCAACAGGGCAGCCGGACGACAATTCGCCGTAAATGGGGGCAGCATCCGCTGATGGAGACGACAAAAGTAAGCTCTGTTTGCATGCAACGGAACGAGAAGAAGCTTTAGGGAGCCCGAAGAATGGCGTGTTCGCCGACGTCGAGGCAAGTCTCAGCGACTTTGTAAAAGAGCAACTTGAACGACACTTCGCCCTAACTTTGTAAAAGAGCAAAGTGAACGGTACCTCGCCGTAAACACCGAGCTGCTGCATGAGAACTTTGGCGAGCCGACATTGGGTTACTCGCTTTATGTGCCGTGCCAAGATTTCACTGCGTCGGAGCTCGCTCGTCCCTCGTTCTTTCAATTGCGGGATTTCAAATGCGCTCGACGGCACTGAAGACTACGCCTTTGGGAGGAGGCGTCGAACAAGGAGTCTGACGGACGTGATGACAGTGATTAAGGTTCAGTTATGACGCAAATAAGGAATATTTTCGTAGTCTTGATTTTGTTTTGTATTATACGCGGATAATTTTTTTTTTCGCAGTCCTCAAATTATGTTTTTGTATTATCCGCGGGTTTTTACAGTACTCTTCTACTGGTCCGTCGTTCGTTTGCGCTGTATTCTTGTTCCAACAAGCTTCGAAGGGACACAGCCTAAAAATAGCAATTTTTTAAAACTTTTCTTGATTGTACACCGAAAGTTAGCCCAGTTCATATTTTCACCCGATTTGCTCTTGATGTTAGGTGGGCTATCTCTCGGGATTTTACGGTAGATGTATTATGAAGGAGAACGATCTCTTTGCAATGATCAACCTAGGTAACCCTTGTTAAGTCAGGCTTCTGGAGTTGGAGCGGAAGATTTGCTGCAATGACGCAATAAATCCTCAGAAGTAGCAAAATAAATAAATCATGAAGCTGGAAGTGTCACCAGAAAGTCCAAATGGTGACCCTATGACATAATCACATCAGCAAAAAGTCACATCTCCAATGTCGGCTTTTGTCTCATGGTCCTCTTATTATGAGCTCGACAAGCGACGTCTTAGAAAGTTGCTAGTCAGACACAGTCCAGATTACTATGCTTGCAGACAACTTTCAACAGCTATGCAGACAAAACCATGGCCGCAAGTGCGCTTACTCATCTCGAGCGCCTATTAAAGCTGTGCACGTGCTCTCTTCACTTCTGAAATGGCATTGGAAGTTGTCCACAAGTATAGTAGTTTACATCAGTAGCGTAGCCAGGAAAAAGGGGGAGGGAGAGGGGCAGGGAGGGGGTGGGGGGGGGGGGGGGGGGCCTTATGGGGCTGAAGCTATTGTTGGAAATGCAGTCGACCTTTATACTCGGGGACAACTTTTCTTGGCATTTCTGGGGAGAGGAGAAGAGCCCGTGCACAGCTTTAATCAGAGCTCTAAATGGGAAAGGCCCAAGCAGCACAGAGTTGGCCAAACATTGGCCGATGGCTGGCAATAGTCCTTTGGCCCGTGGCCAGGCAATGGCCAGCCCTTGACCGATGACTGGCCTTTCTCTGGCCGTTGGCCAATGGCCACTGACCATCAGCCAAACTTTGGCCGTTGGCCAATGGCTACTGGCCACAATACCATCCCCAGCCATTTGGCCATTGCTTGGCCAAAATCCGTGCTGCTTGGGGGGAATGTGTGCCTGTACCTTTCACTGCATTGCCAAGAAAAGTTGTCCCCCAGTATAATAAGCACATGTGTGATACCCCCCCCCCCCCCCCCCCCCCCCCACATCAATCGCTCCCTAGGTCAAGAAGGTTTCTGCCCTCCTTCCCCCCCCCCCCCCCCAAAACAAATTCGTGGCTACACCACAGGGTAGCACTTGTTCTTGAAGAGGCATACCTTAGAAGTGTTTTCTAGAGCTGTGCTCGGCATTTCTACATGCACATCCTTTACTTCTTTTTTCCTGCCAAGGGCAGACCATGGCTGTTGTTTTACAGGACTGAAACAGCAACAGAATTATATGCAGATGAAGAACTATGGTGCCCATGGCTATTTGCACCTGCTCAGCACTGTTGCATGAAATGTGACCATAAAATTAGACCACCACTACTCTTTCAGGACAGCAGTCAGCAAAATCTGGCAGTCCCAGTAAACAGAAAACAAGAGATCACCATTCATTTCTCATAAAGTTTAGAGGCTGAATAGGGGTTGTAAAACACAATATAGAGTAGCACATTTTTCATAATGTCCTTCAATTTTTTTTTCTTGAAACCGAACGAATTATAAAACAAATTCCACTGACTTGGCTTAACAAAAATATCAATCTAATCAAACATTCTGTCTCCCACACAAGAAACACCATCAATGGTGTCAAAGTGGAAAGAATGAGACGGAACGACAACAGCAGGCTATTTAAGGAGCTCCACATATACCTTTAGAGGGGGAACATAGTTGGCATTGGAGGCCAATGAGTCATTGTAGTTTAAAAGTAAACATATTAGACAGAAGTCTGTCTGGTTGGGGAAATAATTATTAAAATATAGCCGCGCGCCCAGGTGGGCCAAGCAGGCAGCGCGCTCGTGGCCTAACGGTTATCGCGCGTGCCTTCCACGCAGAAAGCCAGGGTTCGATTCCCGGCCACGAAGACGCATTTTTGTTGTTTCTAACGTAATGTTCTGGTGAATTCGAGAACTGTGATGCTGATTCGAGGTTAGAATGTTAACCACGCCGAACCTTCTATGCCGATTGTTCCAGAAGCCCACGCGTGTACAAAAGGGGCTCCGTGTGGCAAGCCGGGGTCAGTTTCGCCCCAGCGTTCGACTCTGCTGTCACGCCGATTTCGACGCCCGCGACGCTCTGCTTTATTCTGTTCCCTTTTTTATTTTTAGGCACAAGTTCGTCCATTAAACGTTTAGTTTCTCCAGTTATTATCGCCTCCTCGCTTGTCATTCGTGACAATATGACGACCAACCAATCCCTAAATCAGGGGCCCAACGTTTCGAAACCGGTTCGGCTTCTTCTTCAGGGGCGACTATGGAGGAAAGGAGCCGCAATCTTCTTTTTTCTCTATGACGGAGTCGAATGTGCACGATCCCATCTTCTTCCTCTTTGATCGTTTTTTGAAGACACATGGTGGAGCCGTTCACATACACAGATGGCAGTGCGCCAAGAGACCTATTAATGTTTGTTGGTGTGGTCTGAATGTACCCAGATTCAAGGAAGAGCCTTCGGCGAGGATTAGTTTCGATGTCCAGGATGTGTATGTTTAGAAAGTCAATGCGGTGGTCATTTTTTTCACAGTGTTCAGCAACCGCGCTGCGCTCTTGATCGAAGTTGCGCACATCAGCCTTGTGGTGACGAATTCGTTCATGATAGTTGTTTGTTTCCCCGATGTACGAGGACGGGCACTCCGTGCAGGGAATCTTGTACACCACACTTTACACTTTCTCTTTAGGGGGCCAATCTTTTGGTCGTGGCATAAAGCGTCCAAGGGTTGAAATTGGCTTGTGAGCCATCTGAATGCCCTCCTTTGCTAGCACCCGTGCCAGCGCTTCACTTGTTCCCTTGATGTACGGGACGCTGATGCGCGTGGTTGGCCGGCGTTTCGTATCAGCCTGCGACTGGCGGTGTTGTCGACTTCGGTTTTGACGACATTAATAGGTCTCTTGGCGTACTGCCATCTGTGTATGTGAACGGACTCCACCATGTGTCTTCAAAAAACGATCAAAGACAAAGAAGATGGGATCGTGCACATTCGCCTCCGTCATAGAGGAAAAAGAAGATTGCTGATCCTTTCCTCCATAGTCGCCCCTGAAGAAGCCGAACCGGTTTTGAAACGTTGGGCCCCTGATTTAGGGATTGGTTGCTCGTCATATTTTAAGTCAGTGTGGTTACACCTTTTTTTATGGGCTACACTGTACTAATACTAAAACTTTTTTGTAACATATCGCAAATTTCTATAGAGCATGAGGCAAGCAAAAAGGTATTATTGTTAAACATTTTTTCTACTGTTGTTCTGCATTTTGTATAACTACAATGTGTTAAAAATGATGACTAAACGACAAATGAGTGTGGCGTTGAAGCATGAAAGTTCAGTAAGAATGGAAATGGAAATCACCAAAAATTAAAATATGAGCACTTCATGTAGTTTTTCAGTAATGTATATCAAAATAAGGCATAACAGCAAAAGTGCTAACTGTAGTCAAATTCAAATGTACGCTTTCATACCTTTTTGAAGAATGCTAGAATGCAAATAAATCAAAACCTTTCACTACAATGTGCCACCAACTAAAATAGGGGTACTGCCTCAAGTAGCCCGACATCAGAGATATAAATTGAACGCCCGTCTATTCTACATAGAATACAATGCCGAATATCATGAAATATTGCTTTCAGGTTCCCACCTTTGATCTGACACAATTTCCGAAGCGAAGGAATAATATTCGGGAGACAAAACGTCAGTATCGGCTGTTGAGTGCCGAGAAGAACAGGTTCCAACTTCTGAGAAGACTGCCTGGGAAGATGACGTTGGTATATCTGAGAAATAGAAGAAGAGCAACTGATTAACATGGTGACATTGTCACATTAATATGCACACTCTTTTTACTCGAAAACTATACTTAGAGCATCAGGACTCCCTTGCTTCTTTGTCAAATGCCACCACACAATCAACATTCACTCCAATGTTACGATTATTTGCATGCTTATTTTACACATTTTTATACACCAGACTTGAGGGTTCTGCCATCTTGTAGTGTAGAACTTCATGGGGCCCCTTGACGACAAGAATAGTTATGAAACGCAACTCAACATTTTAGACTGAATGCTGAGATATAGTAAAGATGCCATGGACATATGTGTTGTCAAGTCAAATGTTGGAGTCTTATGTTCCAAAACAACGAAGCACAATTGGCACGCTCCAGAGAAGGACTGAGAATTAATATAGACCACCTGAGAACCTTTTGACGTGCAACCAAAATCTCGGTTACATGGCACTTTCTTTGCAATACACGAACTCATCTCTGTTCAACACGGCGCGGTGGTGGCGCGTCGGACGCACTTCTGGTCCGGGGCTGTGGGCAGAAGTGCCCATGTGAGACGTGTATTCCTGCGTTGTTTTGAAAGAAACCAGACAAAAACCTGCCTTCTCGTCAAAATGCTATGACTGGGGCTGTACAAAAAGAGTCGAGAAAGGTTTGAAGGTCAGTTTTCATGCGCTCGGATCGTCCGAGAACGTGGATATGTGCCGTGAAAAGGGAAAACGAGACGCCATCGGACCTTGCTTGCTTAGACGGGAAGCACTTTGGGTTGAATTCACGAATACTTCTGGCCATCAGATTTCTTTGTTTTGTTCCAACATGAACGCCGGAAAACCGTCAAGTTGTACGGACCACCTGCGGACTACGTTCAGTGCGTCTTCAAGTTCAAACGGTCGCCTGATCGTTCCAACTGTCGTCTGCTCTTTCAAACGTTTCTGCTTGTTGTCTGCTCTTTTAGAGGACACCGGCCCGTAGACCAAACGTGGGCCCGGTACTTGCGATAAGAAGTAAGCGCAGGCTTCAAAAGACTTAAGTTTGAAGGTTGGTAAGCAGACTCGACGTAAACAGCAGATACAAAGAGATGTTGATCATTGTTACCAGTGGCCATCACCGACTTGTTATGCCTGATTCACTAGGTTAGATTCTACTTGCGAGTTTCAGTATCGACGTCGACCATCTCAGCTACAGCTCACACTTTTGCAGTTCGAGCGACGTCGCTACTGAAAATTGCGAGAGAAATCTCATCATGTGAATCAGGCTTTAGCGTACATTCTGCGGCGTCCACGCGGAATGAATCGCCGCATGTCAGATTATTCACTCGAAGTTTTGCGGTGTAACGAGCCTCATTAATTTCGCTGACGCCGCTCAAGTAGTCAGACATCGTTAGAAGGACGTAAAATCAACAATTCCAACGCAAAAAAGAGCGCGGGGGCTCACACCGACGCCGACAACATCGCATTTCAATGGTTTGTTTATGGGCGACGGCGAGCTTTTTGCCCACACCCCCATCGCGCATGCGCGGCGCCGCTGGCATTCACTAGGGGCGCTCCGGGCGCTCCGGTTTGTTTGTAAACATGAGTTGGTGTATAAGCTTATTCCCTCAGATTGTGAGCACCTTGGCCAGGATTCGAACCCGCCAACCAGGGATCTGTAGACTGGCGCTTCATGTCAGAGCCACTGAGGCCAACTGCATTTGTTGCGAGTTATTTTACTGAGCACAATATAAAATATTTCGGTGTTTGCACACAACACTGAAAAAGGCCCCAGCACCCGGCATTCCTGGCAAATGGTAAGTCAAATTTAATTTTATGAGCCTTTCAAAGGAAGACTAAACAAATGAGTATTCCATACTGTAATAAAAAGTGCCTGAGAAAATACCAGGTAGCTCCCTCACCTTCGAATGACACCAATGGAAGTGCTCTTGACCTGTATGGCACTGCGCCATTCTCGAGGGCTTTACAAACATAGCCATCCAAGAATGACAATGTTGTGTCCACCTGCAACAAAAAAACACAGAAATGATTATTTCTTACCTCCAAGTTGAAGAAAGGGAATGACAGACATAACAGAGCTCACACTGCAATCAAGTCCTAGAAAAATTTTGTGCCATTTATGCAGACAAATAAAGCTACCCAAGCTTAACGGTTGACTTCTTTGATCTAGACAAGCATTGACACCGTTTGCAATTTTTCAAAATAGGTTTTCTAAAGTTCATGTGAATTTGCCTTTTAACAAATGCAGTTAAAAAAAAGAAAGATAAGGTCAAGCACTGAGGCCTTATTTTACGACAAAAAATATGAGATTGAGGCAAGATGCAATGAAAGAAGGATGGAGAGTATGCAGACGCGTAAAAACTTTTCAGCACTTCCATATTGGTTATACACACTCTTTCCGCAGTCTAGGGTTTCCCATAATAAATGCAGTCGTGTTCGATGCGAAATGCTGCCGCACCATGGTGCCACTGTCTCGCCGCACGCTTCCAATAAGGCTTCTAATTAAATACATTTAGCTGTATGGACAGACAACTAACTTCTGCCACTCCTAATGCAGTCCAACTTTCTCCAACACCACTTCAGTTTACCTTGCCACACAACAATGCAGTCAAAAAACAAAAAAACCTATTAAATTCTATTTGAAGTAAACTATAAAAATGCTTCACCTTGATTTCATCTTCTCTGAAGTCGGACATTGCAGGAACATTGCACTGTCCCGTCGAAAGTACTTTGTTCAAATTCAAAAGCTCCCGCAACCTCTGAAACAATATTGAGCGTTACATTTACAATTTCAATAATACTACCTCTCTCTACACCTATGTTGCAGCTGTGGTTCAAAATTTGTATTTCGGAAATCCACGGATAAGGTGCATGGCTAACAATATTTCCAGGATGCACCGTGACGCACAAGTAAGCTATGTACAATCACCGACCGATTATTCGGATTTCGCTGGGACCGAAAAAACGTCCGAATAATAGAGCAGTCCGAAAAATCAGCAGATTGAAAAACGTGCCTTTATTACTTCCAAGTGGGTTTAAAAAAGCCGTAAATAGTGCCTTGTTTCAGGTTACGCCTGCGTGCCTTGTTTTAGGTTACACCTCCGTTTTTGTTCGACAACTTTCTGTTAGCATGAGAATCGCTGCCTTCTTTTCTAGCGTTATGGTCGAGTAGCAGAGTAACAGATGGGGCCATGACGTCCAAGCCAGCGTTGTCCAAACGAGATCAGAGGCGCGAATCCGCGAGCGCAGAATGGCGACTGGCGACATGAAGGAACGAAAAACAACGCAAAATTATAATAATGGTGATGACTATGACATGCAGGTAAAGGGGAAAAAAAGGGTTAGCATAGTATCACCTAGCGGTAGGACTCAGGAGTGCTCAAGTCACGCTGCCAAACCAAGCCAATCCATTGGCAGCCAACATAGAATTCAAAATGGCCGCTTCTCGATGGTGTTTTCCGCTGATCGCTCGCGACGATTTTGTCCGAATAATCGAACTTTCGGACATCAAGCTGTCCGAAACATTGGTCGTGAATATACACTATTTCTATGGGGTAAGTCACGGTTCCACCTTTAGGTTCGAAATATCGAACAAGTCAGAGTCTGAAAAAACGGTTGGCGACTGTATCAGAGGATACTTGAACCCTGAGATATGACGGTGCCAATCCATCAACCAGAAACCTGTGTATTCTTTATTTTATGGTATCAAAGTTTGGAGAAAGCTTTCCTATTAGTTTGGGTTAGTGATTACCTAACTCCTAATATTAAACTACAGCATTAAACTTAGCGCTAAAAAAGTTTGTTTGATTTTTAACCACCCTGCACAAAGAAGAAAAAAACTTCTAGCCTATAAATACCTGTTTGATGAGCAGATTTGGAGCCTTGTCGAACAGCTGCGACAAAAGCTGGTGGTCGTCCTTAAGTGGCTGCTTGGAGAGCATCGTCAGCTTGAAGAGGGAGCAGAGGATGTTCAATGAAAGCTGCTTGTGCTGACTATGCTGCTCCAAAAGCAACATCAATCGTTGCTGTGCATCTGACAAGGAGCAGACTGATGATGCTGATGCCACCTCCCCCAATGCCTGCAAAATGTTTTCATTTACTACGAGAATGAGTTCATAAAATTTTGGAACAAACACTGGAGAAATAGCTGCTAGATGCTTTTTTCTTTTTCCAGTTAGCTGCCCAATGGTACTAGTACTCGGGGGTTAAAATGCACAACAATGGCCATGACAGGCAATAAACAGCATAAAAATAGAACATAAGCAATGCATCAGTATTTAGTTGGGAATCCTGACATTCAGGCTCGTGGCCAGGGTCAACCAATGCTTCGGCAGTTTATCACGGTTTTACGATAAACATGTCAAATGGCAGAATGCATCGAACCAAACTTTATTTTTATGCAATGGTTACTACTACTTCAATCTTATGGCTTTGTCTCTTTCCTAACAGAAGCACCTTTAGCTTACAACAAATGCTCAAAGCTTAAATAAAAAGTCCCAGGACACCTAAGCACTTCTTTGAGTTGTGAATGGGAAAGCATGAATGTCGTTCTTCCGCTCCGTTAGTTCGTCTGCGGTGTAGTGGCGCGGACGGGCATGTTTCACTACTGCCGAGTGGCCAACGGCCGAGTGCGCAGTCTCGTGAAGTGGTCGCGCTGCACTGAGCTCGGTTGTGCAGCCTCTCCGAAGTTTGCTCGAGCGGGCTGCGCAGCCAGGCCCGTACCTCTTACTGGCGGCCGAGCCGCTGCGTGCTCTGCGCAACCATGGAGAGGGCTTCTCTTGTGGTGTTTTTTGGAACTATGCAGCGTGAGAGCCAATGAGAGCCTATCCATCAGATTGCGGCTTCACTTCACTCCATTGGGACAGAGGAGTTTAGGTGCCATTTGGCACGGCTTCAAAGCTGATGACGTTGGTTTGCTCCATGGGACAGTTAAAGGGGCACTGACACCCCAAAGGTCGTATTTATTTTTATTGTCTAAAACGATGCAAGTTACAGTCATAGACACGCAAAATAAACCGCATCGCGAAAAAAAATTTTCCCGCGCGCGCGCGCGCCTTTTTATTTTTGGCGTTTGATTTTCCCGCCTCTCGCCTCCTCGCTTCTTTTGATCGGTGACGTCAAGAATCATGAAATTTAGAAGCTTTGTAGGCGACATCTCTATAACATTTAATTAGGGCAATCCTAAAACATGTTTTTTAACGCAATTGCGAGCGCACTACGGCCCTTCTTTTTGAAATACCAAAAATGGGGAGTTCGTTGTGGTGCCGTCTCCTGGATTTGTATCCTCCAACGGAAAACAGGCGACACCGCTCAAAACCGGTCTGCCGGAACGCCGCCGCTCGCTCCTTTCCCCCTCGCTTTGGGTCGCCATGGAAACAGCAGGGAGTGGTGAAAGAAAGGGGACTCTCAGGTCTCCGCAATTTTTGACGTCAAGGCACCGGCGCCGATCGCGCGGGAACTTCGAATTCGGCATTTGGAAATTGTTTTTTTACTTCACAAATACTGAATTCCCAAATTTCAAAATTTGAGGGTAATGTCCCGGCATCGTTTTCAATCGTTTCGGATAATAAAAAAAAATATGATTTTGATGTGTCAGTGCCCCTTTAATGCTTTCGAATGAAAAAAAGTGCCATTCGTGCAGAACAAATTCTGGGAGCTTACCCAAGCCATGAAGTGCACTGCTGACGTGCAGTTTCTTGAGAGGTTGAGATCTGCCTGAAGCACATGTGGCATAATGTGCTGGACAACAGATTCTCCTGCACAAAGAAGCGACTTCTTTTAATGTGAAACATTCTTTGGCTAGTTGTTCCGGATTTTGTGAAGCTGGACTAAGTGAAGCCAGAGCAAGTTTCTCCGCTAGACTTAGCGAGAAAATAGACGTCATGTGACCTCAACACCAATTCAGTTTCCCCGCAAAATTTAGCAGAAAGAAGGACGCCACGACTTCGTACCACATGACCTCTACACAAATTCAGTTTCCCAGCTAGATTTAGCGGGAAAATTGAAGTCACGTGATCTCAGCACCAATTCAGTTTCCCTGCCAAATTTAGCAGAAAAATGATGTCACACAACTTCGTGTCACGTGACCTCTACACAAATTCAGTTTCCCCGCTAGATTCAGCTGGAATATTGACGTCAGATGACCTCAACGCCAACTAAATTTCCCCGCTAAATTTAGCGGGGAAAATGATGTCACATGACTTCATGTCACATGGATATAGGTGCTCTGAATTTTGTGAAGCGGGATTAAGTGGAGCCGTATTAAGTTTCCCTGCTAGATTTAAGGGGAAAATTGAAGTCACGTGACCTCAACACCAATTCAATTTCCCGCTAAATACAGCGGAGAAAATGATGTCACATGACCCATACACAAATTCAGTTTCCCCGCTAAATTTTGCGGAAAATTTTATGTCACGTGACTTACACAGAAATTCAGTTTCCCCACTAGATTTAGCGGGAAAATCAACGTCATGTGACCTCAATGTCAATCCCGTTTCCCTGCTGAATTTAGCAAAGAAAATGATGTCACCATGACGTCATGTCACGTGACCCATACACAAATTCAGTTTCCTCGCTAAATTTCATGGAAATTTGACGTCACGTGATCTATGCACAAATTAAGTTTCCCAGCTAGATTTAGCAAGAAAATTGGTGTGCACTAACCTCAACGCCAATTCAATTTCCCCGTAATGTCAATTTAGTGGAAAATTGACATTACGTGACACCGATTGCATATCGGTGCAACCACAAGCTGCAGCGCTCACTAAATGTTTGTAATGCTAGAACGTTTCACATATTCAACAGAATTGCCTAGCAATTTGCCATACATGTTTTTTGTATGTGCAATGTTCACATGCCAAAAATGCTTAATTAATTACTACCATAGCTATGATTTCCCATTGCTCTTCAAAATAAAGCAGTTCCTTTTTACATTTAAATCTCTTTGTGGTACAAAATGAGACTGCACCTCCTAATCAGCTAGAGTTGCCTCAAAAGGAGTATTTAACGGCAAATTAATAGAAGTTTTGAGAAACTGATTTAAAGGCCTCTTTGAGTTCTACAATTGTCAATTATGTCAATCATATTTTATACAAACATTTATTTTTTATTCAGTTATGTGCAACTTACACATACCACAGAAAATGCTTCCAAGTCTGAAACTTTGTCTCTCATATGAAGTAAACAAGTTATAGTTAAAAAGGATTTCAGAACCACTGCGGACTAGTTTGTTTCATGTTGCAAGCTGAGGTTGTTAATTAACACCATGCCAACTGTATGCAATCAGGATTCTTTCAATAAGGTTGCAATTTTTTATGAACAATATGAAGCAGAGTTCTATTCCACTGATATTTCCATGGTGCCCTAAATCGGCTGTAAAAAAAAAAAAAAAAGGTCAGTACTGTATAAAGCATAAAATTGAGTAAATAAGTCAATGTTTGGCATCACAAGCAAACATCTCCAATGCTTTCCATATATTAAAAAGAAAAAAACGTGCTTGAGTTTTTTTTTACGTAATTTTCGAATGGGTTCTATTTGCATCTCCTATTTGCCTTCCAAGTAGTGTTTTCCAATTTATAAGATGGACATTTTTTCCAAAAATTTCGGCAGTGCATCTTATACACAGGAAAATACGGTAGTTATTTCATAATCAGAAACTGATAGAGTAACATGAATGGTTAGCATCCTGATAGGGCTACCGATAATAGGAAAGCTGTCTGCAATTAAAAAAAGGATTTCGCCAACAACTAAGAGCACTTCAAACAAAAATCTGCTTCCTTCAGGATAACATAAGCGACCGCGGCAGACGTCTGGTTACGAGTGTAAAATGACAATTAGCGAATTCATAACTTAAAATCCACTAAACAATTTTTGAAATATTTGCCTTAGCTGGCACATTTAAGTTTACTCTCTTCGTAAAAGTATGCCATCGCTGTCGTTAAAATTCAGACAACCAAATTCTGCTCTGTGCTTTTCTCTGGCAAATTTCAGCCACGAGGGGACAGATATTAAAATCAAAGCCGAAAAAAGCAAAGGAAGTCACCCCAGAAGCAAATCCCACCTGCACAGTGGGCACAAGTAGCCGGTTATCGTGAGCTGATCTGACAGCATTGCATCATCAACCGGCTACGTGGTTACAGAAATGGCACACTACACTATGCTGTTTTATTGGCCACTCAGCCTTTAGCCAATCTTTCCTCGAGATTCAGCACGGCCAAACTTTAGACAGCCTAACTTTGCCGCTGGATGGCACGAAGAATAATTTAGCATTCTGACTTCTATGAACTTCTATGGCGTAGATGAGTGTTTGACTTGTTTAATGCTTATAAAATAATGAAGTGGTTCCGAATTATATCTGGAGCGGAATGTCCATCCGAGTTCTCGTGAGTCTCTTGCTCTTTTTCTGGTTCCGTCGTCGTTGCCTATTATAGTCCCCTTCAGCTGCCCCCCTCACAGGAAAGTAGGTGGCAGAGAGGCGTAGCCCATGTGACGTGACGACGGCGGAGCTTGTGTATAGTGCGTGGCCAAGGAAATGCAGACGGTTGGCAAGCAGAAATATTACGAAATGCGCGAGTCTCGGTGACCGTTGCCAAGTGGGCCGGTTTAAGTGGGCCAACAGATACTGTGTCTGTTCGACCACCTAAGTCCAGGATAAAATGCTCGTCTCATCGTTCCACGACTTGAAAGGGTCCATCATATGGCAGTAGCAACGGCTTTCAAACTGCATCTCGTCGGACAAAAACGTGCGTGGATATTTGGAGATCTTGTGGCACATATATCGACACCCCTTGTTGGTGTTTAGGTTGCACTGCCTGAACTTGTGTTATGGCAGCTTTTAGTTCGCTAGAGAACATTCCGGGGTCAGGCTTGACTTTACAATTGTTCGGGGTAAAGAAAGTCACCGGGAAGGCGAAGAGTAGTGCCATACACGAGCTCTGCTGGGATGCGCTTGAGATTATCTTTGAACGCAGATGAAGTACAAGGAGAATGAGAGGCAGCTGTCTGGCCAAATGTGTTGGATCCCCCTGTGCCTTGAGTGCCGACTCGAGCGATCAATGGTATATTTCAACCATGCCATTGGCGATGAGATGGTATGATGTTGTGTGTATCCGTTGTGCATCGAGAAGTTGTGCAAGGGAATAAAATAAAGATTCAAACTGCCGTGCCCAATCTGTTATGTTGGATGGTACGCCAAATCTTGCCACCCATCCACTCACGAATACTTGTCCGATGGTACCAGCTGTGATGTTGGAAATCGGGAAGGCTTCTGGTCAGTGGCGTAGCCATGAATTTGTTTCGGGGGGTACTGAGGTGGCTGGCATGTCCATTACTTGGGGTTCAGAAAGGGGGATGGGGGGTCAAGATGCATGTGTATATTATAGGGTCGGCTGGATTTCGCGGCTGAAGCCCCTTCCCCTGGCTATGCCCCTGCTTCTGGCCAATGCATAAATCTGTCTATGCAGGTAAGTATATAGGTGTTCGCATCTGATGGAAATAATAGGCCCACAATGTCAAGATGAACATGACCAAAACAGTTGGTCGGTTCCGGGAAGGAGTGAGAAGGTGCCGAGGTATGCCAATAAATCTTTTATTTTTTGACAGCCATACTGTGAACAACTCATTTTTCGTGGGCTCAATATTTCACGATTTAGGTCAAAGCTGAAGTTCTGGAATCATTTGCGGGTTCTAATTTTCGCAACGCGGTGGGATCTCAATATAGATGCCAATGTGTTTACATTTTACCAGAATTGTTTGCGGGACCTATTTTTTCGAAACTGTAAGAAATTCTCGAAATTTGTGAAAATTAGGTTCTCGCAAAAATTAAGTCGTTTACAGTCCCGTGTATTCCGGACTATAAGTCGCACATCCGCATATTGAGCCGTTTTCACGGAAAAGATTGTATATAAGTCGTTTGCGTGGTTCACGTGATGAGTATTTCTTAGTTTACGAGCATCGATATTGTGAAATCGACTTGATTGCATGTACCGTTTGATGTGCAACTTTGACGTTTTGACTCGCAAGAAATACCCATAGCACGGTGCTATCTGGTGGGGGCAATTGAGTGTTTCGCAGCAAAGGGACGTAAAACGCGCAAAATGAGAGGGTTGTCAGCTTTATTTGAGCGAACACGTGCCGAGCGATCGAAAGTTTACCGAGCTAGACACTCGTGAACCATGCTTAGGACCACTAGGCCTAGCCTAGGCCAAGTCCCGGAGATGATGCAAGCATCGATGCGCGGCAGAAAGATAAACCTTGACATACTTTTTTTCGGTACATCTAAAAGATTGGCTAGGCACAATCTTTCCTTTTACATGTAGTAACATGGCTGGAGCATGGCAGAAAGAAACTACTCATCAAATGGAAACTAAGAAACACGCAAGAAAATATTCTGCAATGCGTGCATACCAGCCCACTTACCTTTCAGTGTTACTGGACTGAAGCAAAAGAATATAAAACCATGGCTGAATTAGGCAACATCAAAAACATGCTGTAAAAGCTTTATTCTCACTGTCTTGCACACCCACATTGAGCAGCTTAGGGGAAACCACAAAAATTTCTCGCTTTCCGAGTCAGTTACGAAAAGTGCAGAAGAGTGTGGCGACAGCAGTGCTTCCTAGAGGGGGAAACACCATCTATGGCCATGTAGTTACGGTGCTCTACGAAAGATGGCGCGCGCCACATAAAATAAATGACATCGCATTGTGAATTTAAAAAAAAAAAATGCATATAAGTAGCATTGTTGTATAAGACACACCAAGAAAAATGTTTAAAAAACCTCGACTTATACACCGGAAAATATGGAACATGTTTGTGTCCATTCTCTGGTGTCCACATTTACGCCATGCCAAAGGAAATATTCAGCTACGAAGCGCTGTGCCGCACGTATGACAGGCTGTAACAGTCCACGGAGTACTTTAGAGACCTGGCAGGGGAATCCCACAGGGACAACCGGACGAGGCACTCCAGTTGATATATCACAACGAGAATAATCACAAAGCGTCGCCTGGGCACCATGTGTAGAGGCGATGCCCATGAACTTGATGAGGGACGTATTATTCCAAGTTCAAGCATGTGGGCTAATTCTTGTTCTGTCACCTTCAAGCGATTCGGGTGTAGCCGACGTGGTCGAGCATAAAGTGGTTGGCCCATCATAACAATGTGGTGGGTCACGTCATGTTTGATTGGATCTTGAGAGTTACGAGCGTGGGTTAGCAATAGAAAATGTTGAAGTAGAGCTTAGTACATCGACTCTACTTGTTAGTGCTTTCTAGAACGTGTATCAGATACAGTGAGTGCTATTCCCTCAACCTTGAGATCAGTCGTTGGCTCTACTGGATGCTTGTTCAACATATCAACAAGGAGGTTGAAATGCCGGAGAAAATAGGCACGGGTAGGCAATGCCTACAACTAAAAATATGCATTGGAAAACTCTCCGATGTTGATTGTCAAAACTCTTACTTTAGTTTGCAAAAGGTGTTTTATTGACAGCCTGAAGGGAGGAATGCAGCTGCTGAGGCTGATGAAGAAGGGCAGATGTAGACAGTATGCTTACTTCGGCGCCAGAGTCGATAAGGAGACGCTGGCCGGTATCGCAATCTGTGATGAAGAATAAGCGGCCAGCATCCGTCTCAGCACCACTCGCCACTTTTGGTGGTCGGGGCTGGCATTTCCCGTCACTGTGCAGAATGGTGTGCAGTTTCTGGCTATGCCTCCGAATGTCCACTGGTACCAGCACAATCTAGATTGCAGTGAAATTAAGCGATTCCGAAGATTGCAGTCATTGTTGCGTTGCCGAGACGTCGATTAAGAGTGCAACGAAACTGCAGCTACATACTTCATTTTTAAGTTCAATCAACTCTCGTTGAAAAACATCCTGTAGCTGATGACTGATGAGTAGTTGTGGAGAAATTGGTAGATGGTGAATCAACAGATGCTTTTGTCGATACTTGGTTCATGAATTCTGCTACCAGTAGTGTGGCAACCTCTATAATGATCTGCCAGCTGTGCCAGGGCGGGCAACTGGAGGTCTGGCGCTGTGGCAAGCACCATGCAAACATTGGTCGGTAGTCGTTAAAGAAATAGTTCCTTCAGAAGCGACGTGTCAAATGATGCTGCCCTCTCGCTGAGGAGCTGTAGGAAGTGTCCGAGCAGCTGCGGGGGTCTGCAGTCACCGAGTTCTTCACTTGTCAAAAGTTGGTGTAGGTGGCAGAGTTCAAATTCCGACGTGCGCTTCACCAGTTCTGTTTTTAAGGTGGTGTAAGGTTCATTTGGTGGTAAAACGAGGACTGAATTCCGTACTTCAGCTGCAATTTCGGGTGGAAGAGCGGAGGCAATGTAGTTGAACATGCGGATTTGTGAAGTGATGCGAAACGTAAAGAACTAGATTTCGACTTGAGCAAACCATACCTCCGGATCAGCGGTCCCCGTACTTTGGAAGACAAACATGTACGGATGAGATTTTGCCTGCCGTGGAGTCTTCATTGTTGCTCATGACGGTGCACTGAAGGCAAAGTTACTTTGTCCAGGTAACCACTTATAACTTGAGTTTAATGCTAATAAAATAACAAAGTGGTTCCAAATGATATCTGCAGCGGAATGTCCAAGCGAGATCTCATGAGTCTCGGGCTCCAGTCTTCTTCCAGTTTTGTCGTCGTCTCCTTCTATAGCCTGCTAGAAGTGACAGGCAAAAAATCTCTAAATAGAATGTGCCAGATAAATAGAGTGACCAGACGTGCCGTTTTGGCCGAGACAGTCCCGTTTTAGGCTTTCATTTCTGCCATACCATCTTTTTGGCTTAACGGAAGCTTATGTCCCATTTTCGTGGGAACATGCATAGTAGTTGTGAAATCAGCACAAAGCAAATGGAAGAAAACCGAAAGAATGTTTACTTGTTACAGACGTAATGTTATAGAAACCTATTATGTGTTAGCTCGGCCCAGCTCGTTTGTCTACTTGTTTGTCTTGCCTCGGCGGGATCTGTAATGGATCCTCAATACGTGACTTTTGCGAGCGCACGGGGTTGCGGGCCCCGCTTGTTTACGCTTCGCGAGAGCGTGAACTGAACTTCGCCCATAGCGCCTGCCTGGGAAGAAGAGACCATTTGTGCCTGCGTGGGAAGAAACCTCAGATAGAACGACCGGAGGCACGCCACGTATATGCACGCAAAAGAGACCATGTAATCAGAAGTTAATCTAGTATATTAAACGCTATTTCATTTTCTCAAATCAACGTCGTATTATTAAATAACGGAACGTCAGCACCCGGCCACTGCTGACATGGCGCAGCCGACAGGATCCGCAGAATCCAATGAAACCGGTGACCACGCCTTGATCACGGACTCCAACAAGGGAACGGAAACCACCAATCAGGACACCATGCGTCAAGAGATACAAGATATCAAAATTCAACTCCAGCAACTAATCCTGGCCTTCAACCACGCGCTTTCAACACGACACCCAGAAAATGGCGTCAACGTGACGGACGGAAACGGACCAGAACGAGAAGTAACCACGACGGATGCTTCTGCGCTGGGCACGACAACGCAGGTGAGCGGCAACGCAACAACGGTTGATTTGCTGTCGGTCATCGTCCAAACGCAACAACAACTGGCCGAGACCCTACGACAGTCCACGAGGCCCCTCCACGTCCACTCCACGAGCGACACTTCGCACGCGATTCCCACGTTCGAGGGGGAGTCATACGAAAACGTCGCTGAGTGGCTTCGAGAAATCGAACGAGTGACTCTCCTCGCAAACTGGACACCAAACCTCACTCTGCTCAACGCCGTCACCCGCCTTCACGGTGCCGCACGAGACTGGCACAAGTCATACGGTTCCCGGATCGACGACTGGGAAGTATGGAAGGAAGCCATCAAGGAACGCTTCCAACGAAAAATGGGACTTCAACAATTTTTGGAGTACCAGCAGCGCCGACAGCTCCGCCACAACGAGAGCATTGCGCAGTACATCTACGCGAAGAATGCCATGCTCGAGCGAGCTCCCTGTGAGCTAGGAGCTAGCGAACGGATCTCCTTAATCCTACACGGAATCACCGAGGACAAGTGGGCCAATCCCCTGGCAGCCTAAGGCTGTAAATCAGTCCTCGAGCTGATTGACTGCGCGACGACTTTGGACCACCGCCGTCCCAGAGAAAAGACTCAACCACGCAAACAAGGCACGCACAAGCATTCGACATCAACGCAGCAAACGACAGGCGCCCCGATCAGCACCCTGACGAATGCCCCATCGCCGAAACCCTTCAAACGCACGAGGCAGAGCAACTGTTTTAATTGCAACCAGCCCGGTCACTTCTCCAGGGACTGTCCAGAGCCAAAAACTGCAGCGACCATTCGTGCAGAGGAGAAACGCGCACAAAAGGGCACGGGTCCAAACGAGAAGAATGTCCACTGCTTCTTGCGCACGACAGGAAATTCTCTCCCCATCGTCACCGCCTTCACGGATAACCGTCCTTTGAAGGCGTGCATAGACACTGGAGCCAACGTATCGATCATCGATCCCAGGGCACTACCCCAGGATGCTTGCGTATCGTCGTGGTCCCGGGCAGAGGAATTCGTCAACGTTTTGGACAACAAGCTGACGCCTGACGAGTGCACGTCTCTGACGATCAGCGTTGGATCAATGACGGTCAAGGTACCGGAAATACTCATTCTTCCGCTCCCCAAGTCAATTGACCTACTTCTCGGATCAGATTGGCGCCAACTCGCTAACGTGGAAGTCACGTTTCACGTTTCGAACGACATAACCATCGTTGAACTACCTAAACGTTACGATTCGCCCGCCGAGATTCCAAAGACGACGATCTCCGGAGAAGCTCTGGTGTCCAACTTTCACGAGAAACTGCCCCAAGCCAAACGCCTGGCCATGTTCGTGAAGTTCGAGCCAGCACGGAATGACATCGAAGCAGCCCTAATGCAACGAATCCACACGGCTGTGGACAGCATTACCGAAGACGCTTCGCCGGAAGAACGCGAAAGACTTTTTGGGATACTCACAAAACACCACGCTGCGTTTACGACGGTGGAGGAACAACTGGGCACCTGCCCACACGCCGAGCATTCCATCGAGCTACGCGACGAGATCCCCGTGGCGTCGCGGCCCTATCTATGCTCCCCAGCCGACCGGGAATTCATCAAACGACAGGTCGAAGACTATTGGGAGCGTGGAATTGTTCGCGAAAGCCAAAGCGAATATGCTGCACCGACGCTTGTGGTAAACCAGCCGAACCATCCCTCGACTCCCAGACGAATGGTTCACGACTATCGAAAATTTAACGCCAAAACAGTCAACCCGCTGTACCCCATGCCTCGAATGGATGACACACTCGACGATGTAATGAGAGACGGCTCCCGTAACTTTACTGTTATGGACGTCAAGACCGCATTTCTCACCATCCGAGTGAAGCCGGAAGATGTTCACAAGACAGCCTTTGTCACTCCAGATGGCAAGTACGAGTATCTCCGCATGGCCTTCGGGTTCTGTAAAGCGCCCCAAACTATGCAAATGGTCATGCGAAAAACTTTCGACGGACTTCCCTGAACAGCAACGTACATGGATGACGTTGGCCAAGGCGCAAAAACCGTAGCTGAGGCTCTCGAACTTCTAGACGAAGCCCTACGACGCATCGTTGTGAACGGACTCCGCGTGGACATCGCGAAGTGCCAGTTCGTACGAACCAGCGTTCAATTTCTCGGGAATGTGATCACGGCGGAAGGCAGAACACCCGATCCTCAGCGTGTTTCTGCAGTCGACAAGTTTCAGCCCGAGAGGGATGCAAAGCATCTTTACTCATTCCTACAGTTCCTAAATCACTTCCGAAAGTTCATCCCGGACTTCGCAACACGATCATCACCGCTGCGTAAGCTACTGCTGAGGGACGTGAGCTTCGAGTGGTCTGACGAACATCAACTTCCACCAGCTCGCCTGCACCCTTACAATTTTTTCACGAACATCAAAGGATCGCCGACGACCTGAAGCATTGTCTGAAGACTCCGCCGGTTCTGGCCACCTTTCGGAGTGAGTGCCCCAGCACGGTTCACGTGGACGCGAGCCAAACGGGCTTTGGGGCGATCCTGACGCAGAGACACGACTCGTGCGACAAGGTAATCGAATACGCAAGCAGATCTTTGAACGCGCACGACAGCACCTAGCACATTAACGTTTTCGAGTGCATGGCGCTACACTGGGCCATCACGGAAAAGTTTGCAATATACTTGCGCGGAGGCCCACGATTTGCAGTCATTACGGACAGCATGTGCCTCACATACCTTGTTAAGAACGGCCTGACCAACCGAAGATTTGCAAGGTGGATCCTCAACCTCTCGGACTACGAGTTCGAAATTGTACACCGACCGAGTAAATCAAACAAGGCGGATGCCCTCTCACGTCAGTACGACCCGGAAGACTCTCAGACTCTTCTCACTTTCGCCGGAGTGACCAACCCCTTCCCCATCTGCTTGAATGCGCAAGTGAGCACGAACAGCCGCCTACGGGAACAGCAACAGATCGACCCGTTGTGTCAGCGACTAGCGTCACAGCCCGGAAACGACTACGGACGGTCGAATGGGATCTTATTAAAAATGGACGAAAAGTTCAAGAGAATCGTTGTGCCAGCCACACTTTGAGATTCGGTTATGAACATATGTCATGACTCGACTGGACACATGGACGTGGAGCGAACGACGGAACAAATCAAGAGGAACTACTGGTGGCCTCAGATGTCGCGAGACATTCGGGAGTATGTTCGATCGTGCAACAGGTGCCAACGCGTGAACCAACGAACCACAACTCGAGAAGGCGCTCTGCAACCTCGCGCAGTCCCGGACTCTCCGAACATGACAGTCTCTCTCGACCATTTCGGACCACTGGAAGAAAGCAACGGCCAAAAGTATGTCTTCGTTTGCATCGATCACGCGACTCGCTACATTGACGCTGTCGCCGTGCCCTCTACAGCAGCACACTTCTACGTCGACTACCTCTTGAATTGTTGGATTCCGAGATTTGGCGTGCCCACGACAATCATCACCGACCAGGCTAAAAGCTTCGTCAACAAACAGACTGCTGCTCTGTACAGACGACTTGGAATCACGCACGTGACCTCACCACCCTACTGGCCTCAGGCCAACGGTCTTGTCGAACGGATGGTAGGGACGCTGAAGAATTTAATTCGAAAACTCATCGAACCTCACAAGAATTGGGAGAAGATTCTACCCGAGGCAGTTTTCTCTGTCAACGTTTCGCGACAGAGTTCGTCACGCTTCAGCCCCTTCGAACTCATGCAGGGTTACGTCCCGAAACTTCCCGGACAGCTCAACATCGGAACAGTTGAGGCTGACCTAGACGAGACGACTAGACTCCACAGGTTGGCGAGACAGCGGCACGACGCGAAAAACAACTTGGAAAACTCTCAAGCTTCGGCCAAAAGCCGGTATGACGCAAGGAGCAAGACTCCGAGATTTAAAATCGGCGACTCCGTTTACTGCAGCATCGGAACGAGGTCAAGCACGATGGACCCGTTCTTCGAGGGCCCGTTCGAGATTAAGTCCTTTCCAACCCCAAACACCGTGGTCATCAAAAGGCTGCATTCCATAAAAGGACGACAAAACGAAAGAAAGGCAAACGTCGAGCAACTCCGCCGACACAATACACGCACACCAGCGGCACCGGAGTTATCCGACACCTGCGTCGGCCGAGCGCTCTCCGGCGCAGATGAAAGCGATGAACGTGAATACGAGGACGGATCCGAAGCCCCAACGCGCGATAAAGAAAACTGCGGAGCACTCATCAGTGTTGAGGATGACGCTGCAGGGCAGCAACTGTCAAGGACGCGCAGACCTCCGGCCTACCTTGCGGGTTACGCGTTGGAGTGATTTGAGGACAAATCAATTTTAAACCGGGGCGTGTTAGCTTGGCCCAGCTCGTTTGTCTACTTGTTTGTCTTGCCTCGGCGGGATCTGTAATGGATCCTCAATACGTGACTTTTGCGAGCGCACGGGGTTGCGGGCCCAGCTTGTTTACGCTTCCCGAGAGCGTGAACTGAACTTCGCCCATAGCGCCTGCCTGGGAAGAAGAGACCGCTTGTGCCTGCGTGGGAAGAAACCTCAGATAGAACGACCGGAGGCACGCCACGTATACGCACGCAAAAGAGACCATGTCATCAGAAGTTAATCTAGTATATTAAACGCTATTTCATTTTCTCAAATCAACGTCGTATTATTAAATAACGGAACGTCAGCACCCGGCCACCGCTGACATATGAAACATACTGTATTTGCCTTTGCTAATAAATTTTCTTCACATAAACATGCGTGCAGGGGACTCTTCTATATAACTGAATTTGATGTGCTTCGGTTGGCAACATTTCTTTATATTGTTAAAAATGGGGAAGAAAAGCACTTGTGTTGTCAATGAAGAACTTTGAAAAAAATTTGTGTTCATGTCAAGCAGAGCCCTTTTCTCTGCCTCCCCTCTCTCCTCTATATCCCGTTTCTCACTCCGAGGATTATGTTCACCCTACAGATAAAGGAAATAGTTTATATATAAAAGGTTACATACTAAATTTTAGTTAATTAAATTTCTAATTATCCCTTTCGTTCGTACCCTGCCATCTGCCACAGTTAACAATATTATCCTGGAGCTTTATTTCAAGTGTCTTTTATTAACTAAATCAGCAGTTCTTAAACATGGATGTGTCAGGGAGCCCTTGGGGACCCACCAAAGTGATGGGGGACCTTGCGCCAGCAGGGGAAGGGGAAGATAGTAGGGGGGGGGGGGGGGGGGGGGGGAGTATAAAGTAAGGCCACTAATAGTGTCAACGGCATCCTTCACTTTCAGGTATATACAGAAGTCAGAAGCATCGAGTAAAAAGATGAATAAATGAATTGCTAGATGGTAACAGCTGTACCTTTTATAACGAGCGGTAGCTTGCTGATAACGGGCGGTAGCTTGGGTGGGGGTTGAGGGTTAAGGCAAGGGCTTCGCAGACACCAAAAATGGTGTCGCGGAGCCCAGTGGGTCCGCGGAACTCCATATGAGAACCACTGAACTAGACAGTATTATTCCCAGCCGTTGGTAAAACACCTATATCTCATGCTGACTTGGTACACTTTCAAAGGCCTATTCACTGGGGTGGCTTTTATGACAGCTGACTGCTTTGCTCACCATTGGTTGTATGGACAGAACTGCCACCTTGTACCACCCACAACTGAGAAGTTAAGTTTTCAGAAAAAAAAAACACTGTAGCCTCACAAGAGTGGGTGTACAAGACTGCTTGGCACAATAATCCAAGGCTGACAGCTGTTTAAACTTGTAACATAACTGAGTGTTTCAAAACCCATAGATAGCACTGTATGGCAATTCACTGGCAGTTTTATATAACCATGACAGATCGTAGTATATAGTCACCAATGTGAAGTGAATCGAAATATCTTAAAGGTGTACCTGAACTGAGCAGATTGATGAAGTAAAACACTGTGGCATTCAGAATCAAATCAGGAACCAGGAAAAGTAGAGAACAGAATGTCGTTGCCACCCACTTGACGTCCTTTGGGTATGTAAGGTGTGTTGAGGAAATGGCACAAGACAGGAAGGAATAGAGAAAAGGCCTTATACATTCATTGAACCTAGCTTAGCCTAATTATTTAATAATCAATGATTTTACAATACACTAAATAATATTTATAGACAGCTTTCCCTTCCATATTTTTAATTCTTCCTCCCATACACCTTCCCAAGAAACACTCCTAGGCCGCCGCCATGTTGCTGATGCGGCTGGTGCGACTCTCGCACCCTCCAGCTAGAAATTTTCTGCATTTCTCTTGGACTGTGAAAACCAGCTCAGTGCGATTCTCTTCCTATATTTTGCAGTTTTGCATTTAAAGTTTTCTGGTCCCTCTTGAAAGTTTCCACTTAATTTTTCTGATGCATGATGTGTACCCTTTCTGTGTTATTTTCCACCGTGAGAAATAGGGCTAGTAAGTGCGTACCATTCAAGTGTTTCTGCTCAACATTCATAAGAAATAAAGGAGGGAAAGGACAATGAACGGCGCTTGACGCGATTTTGCAAACAATGACAACTGTTCTCCCCCCTCCCAGAAATAATATGCGTAGAGTCCTTCTCAGTCATAGCCAAAAATAGTTGTTCAAGTTGGAGTCAGTTGTGCCCGTTCCTTTGCCTCGGTACTGGTGTAAAAAAAGGGAGCTCTCCCCGAAACGTGCCCCAAAATGAAGACATCTTGGATTCCGCCCGATCCTCAAGATGTAACTGTCATCAACTGTGACTTTGTTACTTGGGATCTTTCTCAAATCAATTCTTTACAGATAATGCTGCATTGTGTGGTATGCATAATATATTGTTTGAATGTTAACACTTGCTAAATTGTGTGTCCAGGTCCTGTCCATGGGTAAACACGTTATTTGTGAGCGTGAAAAATGCATGCCTTCGGCTATCTTCTGTTGTAAATTATTTTCAACAGCTAAACGCTTTGTCATTTGACATGCGGCTAATCGGGTGGCGCCGTCAAAACTTATCATAAAAAAACCCTGACAACTAACATTCCAGTTGCATTCATTCTGTCACGCACAAACTTAACAAAATTTGATTTTTTTTTTTTTGCTTTTTCAATGTTTTCAGGAAAATACATACACCATGAAACACAAAATACAGCGGGAAAAGACGAGAATTTAGCCGCCAGCAGTGTTTAAAACTGAGCCTATGCAGGCTGCACCTATCACAATCACAGTTCACTTGGTTAGGGTTAGCAGGGACGCCGGTGAGAGTCTAGCCTCGAACCCAGATTTTGGGCTCAAAAACGGTTTGTTGCCCCTGGGGTCAGGTGTTTCTTGGAAAGGTGTATAGATAGCTTTATCTGTTTTAAACAACTTTACTGACAGTCTGTAGTGACATACCAATTCATAATTTTAAAGGGATACTTCAACGAAATTTGAAATATATCCTTCGTGTTCAAAACTAGGTTGAATATGATCCACAATATCCGTAAATGACAATCGCAAGTTTGTATTTTGAGACTGGTGGCTGTATTTTTTGTTATAAACGGCCCACTCTAGCAAGCCCTCGGAGAAGGCCCAGCTTAAGAGCATGTGACATCCGACATAATCGTGACGTAGGTCGTCTCAAGACGAGCAAAGCTAAGGCGAGGCTGACGTCGAGAGGATGGCCTAGTCGTTCCAGCCACTGAAGCGGCTGCTTTTGTACGAATTTTGAGTGAAGGGTTAATCTTTCATAATCTTGTAGGGGGACAATAGCTACTTCTGGAACACACAAAAGGGATTTTCGGGAAGACGGGAGTTCCTCCTTCCCCTCTTCTCTCGTCATGGCCGAAGGCAAGACACTTACCGTCACTAGCTGTCAAAATTCCTAGACGGGCATTACAAATGAGGCGTTAGCGACATCCACCTTTTTGCTAATAGTTTAATTTGTTTTAAAATTCCTTTTTGTTACCTTTTTAACAAGATATTGGTGTGTTCGATGTGATACTGCTGCTTTGAACACATATAGACCATAAAATAAGCGCTGAAATTTCGTTGTAGTATCCCTTTAATGAAACAAAAGAAGCAAAGTATCGTATGAGGAACAAAAATATTGGTAGTAATCATGGGAAATGTGTCATAATTCGAAAACCAACATGCCTTCCGTGAAAAAAACATTGTAAAGATTCTGGTTCTTTCTCTGGCAAACATATACTGCAGGTTTTCTGCGGTTACTCTTTTGCAAGCTCCTATTCAGTAACAATTACTCAAGAAATAAGAAAAAGCACAAGTCCTAGCAATATGTTTTTTTGTTTTTTGTTTTTCTCTTCCATGTCATTTTTGTCAGCGGTTCTCCCTACCACATGCTAGAATATGATGTAAAAAAAGAAATAGGGCCAGCACTGCAAATTGGCCCTACCCCTCCTAAGCTGTCTTACTTCAGAAAAACTTTGCAGTACACCAGAACAAGAGAGTTCACATAAATGAGCAAGGCAAGGTAAGTTTTTTTTTTGATTGATGGCAGAGAAAAAAGTTTTCTGCAAACTCCATGAAAACTCTTTCACCTCGTGAGACACACATTCAAGTCAGACGTATACAAACATAACCTTTTCCATCTAGCAAGCATTCCTTTAAGATAGGCGATGTCTGAACAAGTGCAAAGTCATGCAAAAAAGGATATATCTTCAGGAGGTGGATAACCTTGCTGCAAACAAATGACTGAATTGCAGGGTCTTTCATTGTAGATATGTACTTCATAATGCGGTTGACGATAACGGCCACATTGCTTTCATTAGCCATGGTAACCAGCAAGTTGAGTGTCTGTAAGCAACAAGTGGGATGATAATATGTTAATAACATCTTGTACACAGTCAAGCAAAGAAAAAATAGCATCTTGTACACAGTCAAGTAAAGAAAAAAGGTGACCATCACTGAGGCATTGCAAAATGATGGCTTACAGCAAAGGCAATTAGAGTACTCTTTTCTCGACGGATAACGAAAAAAACAAACAATAATGAAAAAAGAATTGCTGCATACACACTACTATGCTCCGTTTTACCAAAAGTCAGAGTGCAGTCCAAGGTTATAAAATATACAAACACAGAAACATATACTGAAAGTGCAAGGTCAAGGCACAATTGTCACTGCGCTTGATTAGTTTAACAAATGGCACGAGCACAAAAAAAAAAAAAATAAAAGATGAAAGCCATGACATTGTGTTTTTGGCACTGCTTGATTAGTCCCATCGGCCTTTAGTGGCGGCCATTTTCTCCAAGGTGTTCTAAAAGGCCAAGTCAGCACCCCTGGCCGGTCTGTCCCCGGAAGGGGGGAAGGGGAAGTTGGGGGGGAGGGGAGAGGCTGCTTAATTTCTTAACGCGGTCGGTGCCTACGCCCAGCAATGTATCTTATCAAGTAAAAAATTACCAGTTATTTTTCACTTTACCTGAAGCACTACTTGCCAATAATCTAACAAAGATTGATATTGATTTTCTCAATAAGATTACCAATTTAACCACATGCAATTTAGAGTTTGAGTTCTCAGCAGAGCAAGGAGGAATTTATTAACAGATAAGAAGTAACAGAACACCCAACTGATGAGGACATATATCCTCGTCATTTATGTGATTTCATTCGTCTATCTAGGTTCTCAATACATGCCTAACTGAGCAACAAAGTAAACTCACTTTGATTCTCACACTTTCATCGGGATGATGAAGGCAATCAATAATCACTTCTTGGCAGGTCACTGCTTCGGTGGGACAACACTTGGAGAGAACCCTTTCCAGGGCATCGACACCTAATTCACAAAAGGGAAGTATTGTTGTGATTGTTGGAACAACCAATGGTGTTCTGCTATAGATTCTGCTTCATAAGTAAGCTGTGGATTGTCTGTATCGATAAAAACTTTTGAAATGAATGTTTAAAATAAGATGCTTTAATATTTTCTGAATTATGATCCACAGCCTGTATACTAGTTGTCTTTGGGATTGTACCAGCTGTCGTATTTCTAAGCAAATAACTTTGCTTTTATACAGGTCTGAAAGCTGGATAAGTTCATATGTCATTTTATATACCCCAAATGATAGTCCTGATGACAAGATTAAAACTGGCTAGCATCAGGGCTATTCACAACGAACCCGATTTACTGTCGTCCTTGTGTAGTTGACAAGTAAGCAGCCTTTTAAGAATTAATTCAATACAGATTTCGATTGCAACAGCTTTGAGACTGATCAATTATGTCAGTGATGTTAGGTTACAAATGCAGCACCTGCCCTCATAGCCCTTGTTTCTTCAAGACAATTTGTTTTAGACTTGCTGCAGTGCAGACCATATATTCAAAAATAGTGCAATTAGAAAGTGACTCCTAATCTAGCTATTTCTATACTTTTCTATGCTTCTTTTAAAAGCAACATACCAGTATGTGTGTAGCATACAAGTATACAATGTTATGATCACTTTCATACTACTTCACTGTGCCTTATAAAACTATTCAATGACAATATAAGCTAGACTAGCTATTGCAATCCCACAAAGGCAAATTCACACTCGTTTCCGAGGTAAAACAGAATTATGGCATGCACCAATCATGACAGGGGTGGAACTCATGAAATGTACTTGGGAGCAGCCACGGGAGCAGCTGAAACAGCTGTTTTGGAGCAGGTTGGGAGCAGCTAAAACGATGTTCTGGAGCAGGCTAGGAGCAGCTCAGATCAGTTTTGATTGCACTTCAGCTTGTGTTTTAGACAAGCACAAGAGCAATTTCAGTTGTGCTTAGCAGCACAAAAGAACAACACAGATGGTGGTTAGGGACCTATGTAGGTGGGATAACAGTGTAACAGATGCGAAAACTTGAAACTTTGTGAGCCTTAATGAGAACCAAAAAGCAAGTACCATATGTTTCTGCAGATAGTGTCCTTGATATTTTCTGAGTGGCTTTCAGCTGCTCAAAATGCAAACCAGCACTGCTTATGGCACAACTCACACCTGTTCGAGATGGTAATTATATGTGCGAACCACGTGACGTGCGTGAGAAACGGACGTGCAGTTGCGCGGAGGAACAGGGCAACAAATTCCGAGTTTATACTATTGTATAACTCAATATTGAAGCAGCAGACTACGATTAACGGAGTTATCGTGTTCTTAGCGATAAGCAGGAGCAAGGTTTGTCAAGCAAGATCTTTTGCTCGCGTGAGAGCTGCTGGCCGGCAAGGTTTCGGATCGGACTGCGTTTCAGTTCTATCAAATCACGATTTATCTTGCATGAATGCGGTTCCAACTTCTAACGAAGAAGTACTAAAAGGAATCGTTTGCTAATGTGTTTTCAACTGGCTGACGTCCGGAACCCGGGCCGCAGAGCCTTAGGTAATCTGACGCTTAACGGCTCTACCTCTTCTCGGCCGACTTGCTTAGCCGCTTATGGTTGAAGAACAACAATCCAGTCGCAGGTGGTGTAGCACTTGGAATTGGAACCCCGAGTTTTTTCGCGCGCTTCCGACTCGGGAATTGGGATACAAAGGAAGAATAAACAGAACAAAGGATTGCAAGGCCGACCAAGCTAAACGCGCTCATTGTTGCCAATCGAGTCGATAAAAACCGAAACCAAGACAAAATGAAAACAAAATTGGGCGCACGTTCAGCGATTTGGAGCACAATGGCGCGATGTATTGGCTGTGGCGCAGTTTCCGCAAAATGGCGCAGGATGGCGCAGATAAATGCGTCTGGCGCAAAATGGTGCAAATGGCGCAGCCGTTCCACCCCTGCATGAGTACACATTTACTTCACTAATTTCTAGCATGGAGAGACATCTGTGAGCAACAAGTTTGTTTTAACCATGCTGGAGAGTAAAAAAAATAGCCACCTGAGTAATTCAAGTCAGTGCTGCTTGAGTGAAGCATCTTAGCAATGCAAGAAATTGAGCTCTTTGTAAGTTCTACATTGCCATCCATTATACAAGCTACTGTTCCCAGGCATTCCCAAATTATTGCTGGAAAAAAATAGTCAGTTTTGAGTTGGGGCACAAATAGTCAGTTTTGAGTTGGGGCACTCCAACCCTGCACTTTGAGAAGATTTCATCATAGTACAAGATAATTCTTCTAAAAGGAACTGTGACAAAGGATCAACCACTCATACCATAGTAAATTGTTTGGTTGACTACTCTCGAGTCAAGTATCTCTTTCAACACTTGTGCCACCTGATTGTGTTGCCTATAAGAAAAACAATAGTCACATTCACAAGAATTCACATCAGAGACAAAGTCTAATGACTATTTTGAGTCCATCACGATGGAATGACAACAGATGTGCATGCTTGGCTACAGTAGCACGCTAGTACTTGCTCTGTGTCCAGGCTCATGTGTCCCAAGGTGCTCAGGATGGACACCTGCAGCCAAGGCACCGAGAGGCCTCCAAATTCATAATCACTGTGCACTGTTTTCTGCCTAAGCTGGGCAAGCAACTTCAACAAAGATGGGCACAGGTGAGAAGTAGTGTTTGGCTCAACCTATAAAATGGGAGATAAACCATTTTAATGAAGATAAAGCATTAGCAGACAAAACATGTGTGCAAATTACTTCCTTGCACACCCAAATGACCAAGGTGCCTCCCAACAATTTATGACCGTGCAGAAGTGCACATGATTAAAATTGAATTGCAAAGCTTTAAATAAAAATAATGAAAACCCAGCTATTAGATTAATACAAAAAATAAAGAGGCATGAAAATCACATGTGTTTTACCACAGCATAAACAAAAGTCATGATATAATGCACAATCCTTCATTAGTCCTAACATAACACTTTCAGCGATGCTTCCTCTTTACAGAGAAAGAAACCACAGTACCTGCATGCAGAGCAAAAAGAAAAGGAATGAGCACTAACAAGAAAATTGTGAGTGAAATCCTAACTTGTTCATTTCAAAAGGATATAAGAAAGGCTTATTTCCAAAGCTTGTTTTATATTACATCCCAAACTTCATAGGCTCAAATGATTGGAGCAATCAAATTCATTAAAAATCCACTTGAGCAACTAGTTAGTTGGTTGCCATGGTGATTTTCAAGACTAAAATGGGGATTTTCATTGATACTAAAGTGTTGTATGTCTAGCACCTTTTCCAAAAGTTGTTACTCTGGCAGCTAAAGCTGTAATATACAGTGGGTTCAGTGAGTAGGATACAGAAGAAATTTTTTGTGTACTTCCCTATTCATTCTAAACAAAACACACAAAAAGAACATAATGATGCAGATGAACCCCAATGCAAAAATATCCAGAAGCAACGTGCAATCTTCTTTGGTCATTTTGACACCCAAGATGAACACCACATCTCCGGCAGGCAGCTATCAATCACTTTCAAGAAAACTGAAGTCCCCTGTCAGTGACTTGATTTGAAGACTCCCTTGCAGGAAGGTTGAGGACACAAAGGACTAGATTACGAAGGGAAGGGAAGAAGCTTCTTGGTATAAACTAGAGGGCAAAATATGTCACAAAGGACACAAAGATGGCTTTTTGCAAGCGCAGTCTAGGTAACCGCAGCTCAACAGAGACAACAGGATTTAGCCTCGTTGCTGAGGGGAATGCTCACAATCGCTCGTGTCATTGTCACGTAAGTTCATATCGAAAGACTCTCAAAACCGGAAATTTGAAAAATGATGAATTAGATTTTGCCATCCTGCTGGCCAGAAGAGATGGTGAAGCAAGTACCAACCTAAAGCTTCCCCACTCTGAATCGCTACTACTATTACTGAAGGCATGCACTATCACTCAGTTATTCCTAGTAATCCCGAGAGAAATCTTGAGAGAGGATGGTACCTTTGTGCAAAGCTGCAAACAGCGGGCCGCCGATGCAACAACAGTGACGTCAGAGTCAGCAAGCCCCTTTTCCAGCACAGCGAGGTGCGCTCGAGGGATCTGGCTGGATCCACACTCGGAGTGGCAGTGCTGCAGCGCAATGAGTGCAGCTGTTCGTACTGCAGAGCTGCTTACGACAGCAAGAAAAGTGAGTGGGGATGAGAGATCATAGGAGCAGACAACACCAGCCACTACTTAAAGTACATATTTCATGTTTCACAGGCACTAGGTATCCAGTATACTTCCTTGAAGCATAGAACACAACAGCGTTCTTTCTTGCATAAAAAGACACTGCACAGGCTTTTAAGATTTTCATCTTCTAGTTTTTTGGATAATGCAGAGCAGTTGCTTTCAAATGAGGGTTTGTGGACCCTTTGGGCTCCCTGAAGATCTTCTTGGAATCTCTGAAGCCTTCAACCATCAGTCAAGCCAAACACTAAAACTTTTTTTTTTATTTTTTAATCAATGGTGATTGTCCTTTAAAACTATATAGACAAAACTATGTGCCCTGAGTTAGTAGGGCTGATTACTTTCTATTTCAAGGCTACAAAGTTGGCTCGCATGCGTTCAGTTTCCTTCATTTACCCTTTTCTCATTGCAATCGTTCAATACAACGCCCTCTCCCCAACAGATGGGGTCCCTCATCACTTCCGCCCAATCAAGGGCGGTCCCCGAAACATGATGTGGAGAATGGCAAGGATGTTTAATAGGTGGTGCTGGGAAGTATAGGGGACTAAGGAATTTATACTTTGGTTTACAGTGGGCACTCCAATCTCGTTTACATTTCTGGTTGGAATTTCAGAATGCTGGCACTGACTTAGAAGCCTCTACTGCTGCGGATTGCATGCTTTGCTCGTTTGCAAAGAAAACATTGTCATTGTGATGTTTTCATGTTTATTCTTTGTATTCCGGTAAATGATTGACTATATCAGGAGAAACCATTTCAATTTACTGTCCTGCAGAAAGCCATTTTTCAATGCATAGTAAAATGGTAAGCATAAATTAATGGGTCTATATCACATGAGCAAATGACCCTTTTGGCAAACAGCGGTCATTTGAACGACTCAATGTTTTAGCGAATAACTGGGGTGCATGTTAACCCGCCTCCCCGCCTGCAATCACACTGCTTTACAACGACAGTCTGCAGCAGCTCATTACAAAACTGTTAACCTTCCTGGCCCACCCCTGAACACCGCTTTGCGGCGGCCGACAATTCGCTAAAGTGTCTTACGATGAAAAGTAAGCGTTCGCTAAAACGTCAATCAACAAACTGAGTGCCACACTAAATTAATCAATCAGAAAATAAAAAGATAGTACTGCAATAGGGAGCAAGTCTATTGAACCCTGCTTGCTTAACACTAGGTGTAAATCCTCAAAGTCTTATTTTTATAGGCACTAGGAAAAAAAAATACCTGTGATGGCAACTGTTGATTGTTGGGCGAGTTGGTATTCTATGTGCGCATTGTAGTTGGTATTGTATGTATGTATTGTACCTCTGTCCTTGTCTCAAAGTGCAATTGTGTTTTCTTACCTATGATGTGAGGTTTTCTCCAAAACAAGAGAGTGCACAGAGCTTGCCAGTTCTCTGTGGATCAGCTTCGGTATTGCTGCCAGTGCCATCACAACGATCAGGGATACATTACTTGAAAGGTCCTGAATAGGCGTGAAGCAAGTTCTTTTTATAAGGGTGCACCAAAAGTGGTTAGAATCAAACAGTGCTGCTTCGTTCCTATCCTTTACAGTGCAGAGGGACCCACATGCTGTGATTCACCCAAGTACTGTAAAAGCTAGGATTGATGCAGCATATTAAGTGCTACACATACCCTCTGTATGCTGTTTATGAGGAGCAAGGTGAGCTCATGGTTTGGATGAAGGAAGACGGACGTAGCGAGGTACCCTAGAGAAAAAGTTTGCGTACATTGTCAAGCGTAACAGTAGTAAAGAGTTGCCCTCGTGCTCAATATGCCGCCAGACGCTCACCAAAACCAAGTCTATTCTGACGCAAATGTCTTACCAATTAATTTCTGCCTCAGGTTCCCTTGCTGAAGTAACTTGACAGCGTGCATGTAGGCAAATGGTGTAGGATGACCTAACATTTCGAAATACATTGCTTGTAGCAGGCAAGCTTCCATCCGCCCCTGTGGGTAGGAAACGAGAAGTATTCAGAAAGAGTAAAGCTATACGCACTCCGGAGTGCGCTTCGGACGGAAATGGCTATACGCACTCCGCTTTTCTCGTATAAAGAGAGTGGACACAACGAGTTTTCTAAGCGGTGCCATGGCGTAGGGGTTAAGGCCCGACCACACTAGCGTAAACGGCGCCACCGGGCGGCGCCGCCGGGCGGCACCGCCGTCCGGCGTCCCAACGCAAGGAGTCCACATTGGCCTCCGTTTTGCAGGCGTCACGTGACAGCACTGGTTCCCGCGATCGCGCCTCCCGTCGGATGTCCCGCTCTTTCGTCGTCTGCTCTTCGTTACATTCTTCCGTTCCGCACTCGCTGCCACACATGGTAGGAATCCATAATGACCTGGTGATCAGCGGGAATGTGATTATCCTAGCCTGTTGTTGATCTTGCGACGTCGCCGCGCTCTGAAGGGAAGGAGGCGCAGGTTTTGGGTCCGGCCGAGTTGGTTCTACCGAAACACCGCGGGACAGGACAGGTCTGGCGCGCCGCCGGGGCTTTGCTGCCGCGGCGGCGCGCCAGAGATGAAGGCTACTTTCGAAAGTGTCACCAAATTAACACGACATCCGTCACAACACAGACGACATGCAACAAGTGCCACGGAGAAACTCACTTGTAATTCCGAATTCCTCTCCTATAATTTCCCAGTGGTTGTTCTTAGCGTCCTTATCTAGGTAGTCTGGCTGCGTCTTGTCACATAAAAAGGGAAACAGTCGCACAGTTTCAAGGAACCGCTCCGTTGGGGAAGGCATCGGGGGAAAATAGGAAGAGCAGACGACGCGAAACACGTCCTTCGGAACGTGAAAGACGAGCCGAGGACCGGCTTGAGCGTTGCCATGGCATCGCGACGTCACTATCTACGCCACTTCCCATTGGCTCCTCTCTTCTGCGGCGTGCGGCGCCCGGCTTTGAACCGCGCACGGAGCGGTTGACTCTGCGGCGCCGTACGTCGCGCCGTTGAAGCCGAAAACTGGTTTGGGTCGGCAAACGGCAGCGCCGACCGCCGCGCCGCAGGCCTCCGCGACGCCAATGTGGTCGTGCCTTTAGGGTGTCCGCTTCACACGCAAGTGGACGCGGGTTCGATCCGCGGTGGGCCTACTTTTTTTTTTTTTTTTTTTTTCTCAAACATTTTGTTTTGTCGAGGCATTTGGCGATATTTACGACATTTCCTTTTTTGCGATGAACAGAAAAAAAAAAAAAATCGAATGTTGTCGAGAAACTTTGCAGAACTAAATGGTATGGACTCCCTTTCCGGAGGTGCGATCGGGGACAGCGGGGCTTGGATTGCCGGCTGGACGCCGCGAAGCGGCGTGTACTGGTTACGCTTTGTAATTAGCAGCCGATACTGTCGCCGCGAAGCGGCGTGAACGCAGGCGGGGGGCTGTGTTAACGAGCGCCCCAGTGATTCACGCGCCGTTCGAATTGGTGGCCCGAGCGGCATGATCTCTCGGAGGAGTGCGTATAGCCATTTCCGCGCGAAGCGCACTCCGGAGTGCGTATAGCTTTACTCATTCAGAAACATCACTACCGCCCTGTGCACCTGGAGAGCTTACATACCGACTTCGTGTATTCTTTCATATCCTTCTCCAAAGTGGACAGTCTTTTCACAATAAGCTCATCTTCGTCCTTGAAAGAAGGTAGGGGTTATGCAGTGTACAGGCTCCACTAGTGTAGCTGGAGCTCCCGAAGTAATGCGTAATGACAGAAGGACATCATAACAAAACCTTACTTCTTTCGAAGGTGCAGATGCAATCTCTGACAGTACTTCCTGTAAGTAGAAGTTTCCTCCAAGTATGTTTTTGCCCACATAAGTTTGCAGGGAATTTACTGTTTTTTCCACGATATTCGACATGGCTATTCTTTATCGTGCCAGGCTCATTATATTTTAGTTTGGCTCCCCCGAACCATCAAAAACGCGAACAACACCGACAAATTGAGCGCTGCCATTTTGATAGCTGTTGCCAGGAGCTTGCTAAAAGCCGCGGTTTTATTGGTATTTAAAAACAGTAAAAACTGAGATATTGTCTTTATATTACAAAAAAAGTATTAAAACACAAAATATTTATATTTTATGCCTAAAAATTGGAAATGGTAGCAGATAATTAAATATAAATAAAAATAACACTCCTTTTTAGGTCAAAGCTAGGTTGCTAGGTCGATCCAATCCAATCCAATCGGAAACCTGTCCGTTATTCAAGATGGCAGGTCGCGGAAGAGGTGGACGTGCGGCTTTTCCTGAAATCCGTCATCAGTTGAGAAGACCGAAAGATGACGTTCCCACACAGAACGAGAGCCACTCAGAAGTAGGCGACACCAAAAAGGAACAAGTACAGCCCCCGCTTTCTACGGTAACAGCCAATGGACGTTATGCGTCGATTAGTTGTTTTGTTTTTCTTTGTTGCGGTGATCTTTCGCCGGTTGACATGTGTGCTGTCAACCTAGAGACAAGGATGATTGCCAACAATGAACACTGTAAGATCAATGAATGTTTCCCGAATTATGCTTATATGCACATTTGAAATGTATTGCTCGCACTGACGCCTACAATAGTTGGGTCGATTTCGGTACCCGGAACCCGTGGTTGAGGAAAGTTCGACACCCGGGCGCGCAGTCCACTCGTCGCATGCACTGCGAGTTCGGCTTCGCTCACGTACAGACTCGTGGATCTCGCCTGTAAAAGAGCCTATGAGATGCAGCTTTGTTCGTATTCCGATCGTTCATGAGGGTGCAATGGAGACGAACCTTATGGTGAATTACGCTCGCAGATCTCGACCGCTCCAAAAGCGCTCCATTTGGAGCGCGCATATTCCGGTCGCAGATCTGGCTCGAGTTGGTCATCCTTCCCTAGTAGATCTCTGGCGGCGCCCGCTTCATGGAGAGCCTCCAACCCCGCCGAATTTGCTCCGCGGGATTTCATGGTGAATTCCACGGGTAGATCCGGAGCGCTTTCCAAAATCTGCGAAGGAGACAAAATTCCGCTCCGTGGGACCCGCTCCGAATCGACGAGGGAAAGATAAACTCGCATTGTCGGAGCGACCCCCCCCCCCCCCCCCCCCCTCCCCCTCGGCCGTTCAAAAAGGCCTCTGCTTGAACTTTGCAAGCCCACCAACGCCTCAGCTGACTGATCTTTCCGGTGACCAGTGGCAACTGTCACTGTTTAGCTGCAGAAATAACACGCAACACAGGCCGGGCAAAAATATCCTTACCGTGGAGCCCGTATCACAAATAACGAGGAAAACGTCCGCATTCGCCACCTTCACATACCTTTTCGCCGCCTCGAAGCGGCAGGGCACGCACAACGATCGCCATCAGTGGAGTTCAGATTGCTGGTAAGACTTGAATAAACACAAAGAGGTAACAAACTATCACATGCACGGTCGTTGCCTAATCTGTTCTTGCTTTATTGCATGCATGAAGAAAGGCCGGCGGCATGCAGTGTAAAAAGGTAAACAATCATTGGCTGGAGACTGAACAGGCGTTACCTTGTGTCTGCCTCCGGATTTTTTGTCATTCTTTTTCTCATCCTTCCTCTCACGATCACAGATGTCAGCGCTTACGATTTACCATGTTCCAGTCCCGGCTTTATATCCCTGATCTACTCGAGGTAGAACCGTTAGAGCCGTCACAATCCTGCATAAACAAACGACGCATCCAGACAAAACCAATTCGACAGCCTGATCAGCCTGACTGGTCCGGTGACCTCGCCAACCTCGCCGTGCATGCGCACTGTCGAGTTGAAGAGGAAATGACCTATGCGCTCTGTCAAGTTCCAGAAAAATCTGTGAAATCCCGCGGAGCAAGTTCAGCGGTGTTGGAGGCGCTTCATGGAGTGGGTGCTGCCAGAGATTTACGAACATAGGATCAGTCTTGGGCAGTAACTAGTTACTAGTAACGCGTTACCGGTAACTACTAGTTACTTTTTCTCGGTAACTTTTACCTATAATGTGTTTCTTTTTAATACTGGTAACTTGTTAACAGTACCACTGCTACTTTTTTTTATTGGGTAACTGTAACTGTTTAGGCTGTTACAGTTACTTTTTTTTACTATATAAATTAGAACCTACTGCTGCGGGCATAGTGAAATTCCCATCTTGAAGTATTTTCCCCAACACTCCTCGTTGACACACAAAAAAAAAAAAAATTGAACGAAAAGCGTGGCCACGCATTAAACAAACAAAGAATTAATTGTCTGGTTTAGCTTACAACCGAGAATTGACGATGGACGAGGCAGCACGCCCGTGGTGGTAGGGGCGGCAAACAATGTGTGTTTCACCGACTTCTGCTCACTCTTTTCTTGTGGGGACCATCTGCGGGTATCGGTGGTTGAGCGGAATATCTCGAGTACTCCGTCCGGGCTGTTTCCGAACCCCCTCCCGCTACCCCCCTCTCCCTTCCCCTTTGTCGGATATGTCCGTGCTGTCGTTTTTACACTCGGTCGCTCGCCATTTCCTCTTTCTTATTAGTTTTCAAGGAAGCTGTCCCCATATTGTGCAGAAAGCCGGCGCTTGTTTAACTTATTCATTCTCTTTGGAGCCGCTCGAGTAAACACAAAGGCAAGGTTCGAGTGTAATTGTCTTTTTCGTCGATAGCCTCAAGAAACACCCCAATGGAAGGACATTTTGTTGGGGAATCTATACAGTGCTACAGTTGAAGCGATTTCCCTTAAAGCATGTCTTAAGTGAGAGAGAGAGCTGTTTTTTGATGCGTGCGGTCTGGTCTTCCGCAGCTGGCGTTTCGGACACAGATGCCGCGGTGGTCGTCGTACACTCGTAGAGTGCCAGAAGGCCTCACCTTGTCTCCTTTCCCTTTATATTCTTTCGAAGCTGTTTGACCTGCTATGTTTAGGTCTGCTTCCGAATATATCCTATAAGGTAATTATGTGACCATCTGTGTCCTCATTCGTTTCGGAGTGAAAAAGGAACGAAAACGCTCACTGATGCGTGCCGATGGCAATTTTGAAAAACAGTTGATTCTAAGTTATAGCAATTATTGCAAAAAAGTTATGCACATCAAAATGCTGAAACGGCGAATGACACAAAAAAGAAACTTCCTTCGGGTTTAAATTTTTCTAATTTCTCAGTTTACCTTTCCTCTCTCTATAGTGTAACAAGTAAAACAATACTGTTTTGGTTTGTGATATATTGGGTCCAATTTTTGTACTGTAACAAGAAAGTAACGGCATTACTGCTTTTGCAGTAACTGTAACGTTACTTTTTGAAGCCGGTAACTGTAACAGAGTTACTTTTCCCAACGGCATTACTGCTTTTGCAGTAACTGTAACTGTAACGCATTACTTTTTGAAACCGGTAACTGTAACAGTTGCTTTTCCTCCCTAGGTAACTGTAACTGTAACACTGTTACTTTTTACTGGTAACGTGCCCATGACTGCATAGATGACCAACTCGAGCCAAATCTGCGAGCAGAATATGTGCGCTCGAAATGGAGCGCGTTTGGAGCACTCGAGATCTGTGAGCGAAATTCACCATCAGGGATCTTTGCGGAAGTTGACTGAGCACACTACGTCATTTCCTTTTTAACTCGACAGTGCACATGTCCGGCGAAGTTGCCGGACCGGTCGGGCCCAACGAGCTGTCGAGTTGGATCTGTTGGGATGGGTCGGTTGTTTACGCGGGATTGTGACGGCTCGAATGCTCGAACATAGATCAGGGATACAAGGCCGGGACTGAAGCGTAGTAAATCGTAAGCGCTGAAATCTGTGATTGTGAGAGGAAGAACGAGAAAAAGAACGACGGAAAATCCAGAGGCAGACACAAGGTTAGGCCTGTTCTTTCTGCAGCCAACGATTGTTTACCTTTTTACACTGCATGTCGCTGGCGTTTTCTCGTTCAATAAAGCAAGAACAGATTAGGCAACGACCGTGCAAGTGATGGTTTGTTACCTCTTTGTGTTTACTCAAGTCTTACCATCAACCTGAATTCCACCGATGGCGATCGCTGTGCATGGATGCCGCTTTGTGGTGGCCGAAAGGTATTTGACTTTGGCGAACGCGGACGTCTTTGTCATTATTTGTGATACGGGCTTCACGGTACGGACATTTTTGCCTGCCCTGTGTCGCATGCTATTTCTGCAGCTAAACAGTGACAGTTGTGACTGGTCGCCTGAAAGCTCAGTCAGCTGAGGCGTCGGTCGGCTTGTCAAGTCTAAACAGCGGCCATTTTGAATGGCCGACTGTTTCGGGCGAATCGGCGGGTCGCTCCAAAAATGCTCGTCGATTCGGAGCGGGTTTTACGGAGCGGAATATTGCCTCCATCGCGGATTTTGGAAAGCGCTTCGGATCTACCACTGGAATTCACCATTAGCTGATGCCTCCACACCTCTTCAAGCCTGGATCCTTGCTTATGCCGCTGTCATTTTGTGTTTGACGAGGGTTCGAGCGTCGGCGACGCCGGCAAAGTGTCTTGATGGAACTGACATATAGGGTAGTCAAGTCATGTCTCTGGCTTCCGAGATAGCGAAAATTTCTCGGCAAATTTTTGTTTATTTCAGTTAATGCCAGCTCTTCTAAGTCATTTTAGAAAGGAGTTTTACGCCGAAAAAATCAAATTGTTCATCTGAGTCATCTCTAGCGATATGTGTTCAATTGAACATCAAACTGGAATATGGATGTGCCCAAGTGGGCATAGATGAAAAATGGATTGCCATCCTTCAACCCACGACAAGAAAGAAATAAGGCAAAAACTGACACACATGCACATTGTCTCAAACTGGTAACTAATTTTTTATTTCAAAACCTTTTTTTTTTCATACAGGTCGATACCAGCTAGCACTGAGGTCAACCAAGGAATGGACCCAAAGCTTTATTACCCCAAAACATAACCACAAAAGAAGCACCTCTGGCCACATTCTGAGCTTGACGACTAACTTCACCAAGTCCCAGTCTTCAAACCCAGAAACTTCCTCACCCAAGGACAAGGAAAGTTGGCTGACATATTTTCCAGGGCTTGCAAATCACTTTTTTTTTCTCTCAAAAGTCTACCGTAACAATCTTTTCTAAGTTATAAAATTCTGACATTCCGTATTAATGAATGCAACAGCTGGTGAACCAAACAACACTCGGTGACAGCTTTTCTTGGCAATGCAGTGGAAGTTGAGGAGAGCCCGCGCACAGCCTTTTCCAGCACTCAAAATGGGATAGGGAACGCATGTCTGTACCCTCCACTGCATTGCCAAGAAAAGTCGCCGAGTATAGGAGTAAATTCTGGTCTTGCTAAAAAGGAGGGTTGCACACGAGACTTTTGAAAGGAATAATGGGTATTGCAAGCTCTTGAAGATGTGTTGGCCTATCCTCCTTGTCCCTGTGCGGGGAAGTTCCTGGGCTTGAAGAATGAGGTTTTGTAAAGTTAGTCATCAAGGTGAGGCTATAGTCAGGTGTTCTTTCATTCCTTTGTTGACTTTAGGAAGGAGGTTGCTACAAACAGTAAGGAGGTACTAATCTGTATGTAAAAGCAAGGTTGTAAAATGAATTAGCAATATTCAACTCTAAAGGATTGCAGGACTGTAGTAAGGCAAGAAGCGCCTATCAGAAAGCATGTGGTCCCATTATTACTTAGAAGCACTTATATCCGTACAACACAGTAAAAACAACAACACAGAAAAACACATTGACTGCAGGTTCTGCAAATGCTGCACTGCAAATAGCTTTTACATTGGTTTTGATTTCTATGTCCTACGCCGTTATCTTTGATGGCGAAAAGTACCTCAGCTCGACTTACCTGATAAAGAATGTGCCGAGTTCAAGACGGTCTGTGTGTATGTCCATTTTCTTTAATTCCTTTCTGTGTCTCGGGTTGCAGTATGGAAGACATTCACAGCTTGCCTGCGTTTTTGCCCTTTTATCATTAAGAATGGATTACGTATAAATAAGAATGCTCCCATTGACAAACACAACAAACTAAACCTTAAATACTTACCATGACCGAAGGTACGCTAAAATAAGCAACATATTGGAGAAAAATGCTGCCAAAATAGCAATATAAACTTTTTGTCAACAAGGAAATATTTTTAGTTCAATAATATCAAGTTCTTTCTCAGAGTGTGGTATATCCACAGTAATAAAAGTATTGTCTGGAGGGCCTTTGGCAACTGGGAGCAAGGTGGCTCCAGAGGGACCAACATATATCTGTGAAGGCACAACCGCTAGTTAGTTTAAGGCCACCCTGCAATTGCCTCTTTCAATTTTTTCACCCAAGACAATTCACCACAACATGGCAAATTTCTAGATATCTAAGACTCTCCAGTGCTTGTAGCCAGCAAATTATCAACAATGTGGCTGTCATACTGCATTGGAAAAAGATATGGTCCCATAAAATACACTTCTAGCCTATAGTATTCCCCGAGGGTGCCCTGAGAGCATCTCTTCCCACACATTTTTGAGTTCATGCTCACTATCGGTCTGCTCCCCTATTAAACTTTGTGTAATCAACTGTTCTCTCCTCCCCTTTGATCAGTGTTTAGGAGAATTACCACGTGAATTTTAGAAATACTAAAACAATTCAGAAGATCTTCCTTTAATGCCATCATCTTGTCTTGTTATCCTTCCAGGAAAATGATGAAATCAAAAAGCTCTGTCAGCACTTCAAGTACCTGCAAGCCTCCGACACCGTTTTTACCAAACACCTGACCTCGTTGCGTGGTCAGATCAAGACAGACGAGGATGCTGACCATGCTGCCGAATGCATCTATGATCTCGGTCAGCTGGGCCCAGATCAGGCTGAGGTGGCCAGCGTGATTGCGGTGCAGTTGGCGGATTTGGAAGTTGGAAGCTCCAAGCTGAGGTCCAAGATCCTGTCACGAATGCAGACAGACTTTGAAGGTGACGACTTTCGTTCTCAGATTTCATGAAAGTAGAACACTTGGCAAGCTTGAGTCTGATCATTTTTAAATAGCTGTTTGTGCTGGAGCCAAGACAATGTTCTACCGGTTTGAAAGCTCGTGGACATTTTGACTGCCAATCGCTATATCAGGTACCCTTTCCCTAGCCATCCTAAATCTTTTTGACAATTCTGAATGAATGAACAAAGGTGAACATGCTGTTCATCCGTCAAATATTTTAGAAAAATCAATTTATTCTCTTGACCTTTTTTTTTTATTTAGTTCAATTATTGCCAATTTTTGCAGGTTATTGCAGGAGAGGATACAATAACATTTACAAAGATACATGACACACTAAGTTATACATTGAATCATTCTAATTACTCTGCTGCAATAATAAAAAAAAGAATCAAGAAGGAAACATAATTACTACTTGTCAGAAAACTAATCCAGCAATTTTTTTTCAAATGCTTTGATAGAAAAGATATCAATCTGTTGTCTGTTGGTCATCTTTAACGAGGTACTGAAATGAAATTCTAGTGCCTCTTTTAGTGTCTATATGTCAACTATGTTGTGTCGACACAACAAAGGCACTAATTTTTTGTTCAGAAGGACACCAGAACTTTGTTTAAAACTATTAGCAAAGTTCACCTGGTGTATGTTCCTGACACTACCGTATTTACATGAATGTAGGTCAACCCTTTTTTCAATTTTTGAAAATCTGAAGTGGGGGGTCGACTTATAATCGAACCAAAGCATTCCACCGCCGGCAAAAACGAAACAATCGCAATATCATGAACACCCCGGCTTGTTACGAGTTCAGCCACTGTACCTCTAGCATTGCACTATTGTATGTGCTCATTGTACAAATTAATTATTTCTTTATTTGCGCAAATGAGTATTATTGATAGCGATTTGCAAACTAGCCCGAATACACCGCGGTGAACAGCGCACGGTGCGCCCGACTCCCGGGGGGTGGCGGCACTTCTTGTAAGAGCCACTCCGGAGGCCGCTGGAACAGCCTCACGGCTCACTCACCCCGCGGCCACCGCGGCTTCTCTTCGCAGTTTTTCGGTTTTTCGCACGGTTCACGGTCACGCATCGTTTGATAGAGTCGAGATCATGCTGGAGCACTAACTATGTTTTTTTGTATTGACATGTGTCATCCGGTAAGTTTAGGTTTTTGGCGGTCGTTTATGGCCATTCTTCACTCAGAAGCAACCAACAACTACGCTGTTGGACGCAAGTTCGACTCGTTGGAGCGGGTGATGCTCCAGTGGAGTCTGCAGTGGCGCGGGATCTTAAACGGTGACGGCAACCGAAGAGCCTTCTGTAGGCTAAAGTCGGGATAGGTAAGGATGCCTTCCGGAGTTGGAGGTCAGGCTTGCAACGTACGCCGCAAAAGTGCGCAATCGGTCCCTACCCGTGACGTCCAACGCAATCGCCGAGCAAGCGCGGACGATGCGGTTCATCCTGTCATTTGCGAAGTGCGAGATTTCGCAGGACGACGCCGACGATGTGCTTCGAAAATGTAGTAGTGATGAAGACAGGACTGACATCACCAGTGCGGACGAGTCATAGTCTAGTCACGGACGGAGTAAGAACTACAGGGAGCAGCTTCAGTTGTCCCGCTTTCAGCGTGACCTTCCTAGTTTCGATAACGCCTGGCCATCTCATGCACCTCGTGCGTGCATGCGCAGCCAAAGCAGGCCAGAAAGCAGCGATCGCGTGTTGGAGGCTGGGCTTTCGGAACAGGTACTTTGCCGTTCTCACGTGTTCGCTGTAAAATGTGCATCTAAAGCTTTTTTTTTTTTTTATGTGCAATATGGGGGGTCAACTTACAATCGTTTAAATACGGTACTTGGAATGTCAACACGTTGACCTTCCTCAATAAAGCAGCGCTGCTCCGCGGTAGTATGGCTCCGAGCACGTGTAGGGTGTCAAACTTGGCTAAACCAGATTTCCCTTCTCCCCCGTGCCCATTCAACTTCTGTGGCTGGGGAATAGAAAGGAAGATGGGGAGAGGAGGGGAGGCCAAGAGGAGGAGGAGTTAGTGTAGTTTTGGGGCGCACGTGACTCACTTCGTCTGCGCACATGTCTACGTGTCGTCCAACCAGTTCTCGGGAATATCAACCTGCTAGGTTGAGTTGCACTGATGCGGCAAAGTGGCGAAGCTCTTAAGCATGTCAGGCTCGCTGTAGCCTTGCCCATGAAAGGAAACGTTGACGCCACGAACGCGCTGAAGGCACCAGATCTCACAAGATGCATCGCGCTCTTCGACGGCTGCTCTTCGAGCGCTTGCTAAGATCGGCTATTTAGAACAAAAAATATAGCCATTTGTTCAAGATATAAGTGTGCAATTATCTTTAGCAGATATTGTTGATCATGTCTACCTTATTTCGGAACGTGAGAGGTATATTTTAATTTTTATTTCAATAACCCTTTAATGTCCCTCATCTCTCATTCAGGATTTGAATCACATATTACAGAAAATGTATTTATTTTGTCTACTGATCATTTCTAATGTCCCTCATTACTCACAGAACAGTGAGCACCTTGCAAAGTGGCTTTACTGTGATGTACAAAGAAATCTTAGTACATTACAAGATCCAGAGAATGTTCAAATGTGATAGTAAGATCTATGTATTGATATGGTGCAGACTATGTTTAATTCAAAGATCTGTCTTCGTCTAATCACAGAAAAGAATTGGTCAGTGTACAGGTGTACTATCCTGCATAAATTTCTGTTGAACTAGGTATGTGTGGGTGGCACAAGAAATTTAAATGGGGGGGGGGGGGGGGGGGGGGGAGGAAGGAAGGGAGGGGAGGGGAGGGGAGTGGGGGTGGGGGTTTGCACTTTGCCAACGCACATGATAGTCACGTGAACTTCCCGTGCCGCAGAGGATGCGAGCTAGACCGCTGTTCAGAGCGATGAGCAAAGATTGTGGAATCACGGCTGCCGAAGAGGCGTCTATTGCAATTTCAGACAGGAGTGTGTCGCGTTGAAGTGAGCAAGCCAGCAGATGAGAAATTGCTGCAGAAACCACTAGTGTTGGTTGTCTATGAATTACGATAGCATTCGTCTAGGACAACCTCAAGGACGACAACTAAGACGACGTCCTAGAAGATGACATCAAAGACGTTGTGGTTCTCCTTAGGGCCACTGCTTTGAGGAGTACCACGTTCGCGACGAGACGCTCTACCGCGAAGCGGGTTCGTACTCGCATGGCATGCTGCTCGTAGAGTGCAATCAGACACCAGTCTCGTTGGTCACGGTGATAATCTCTGTTTATTTACCATACAAAGCAAATAACAAGAAGACAGTGGCTATCAGCTGGTGAACGCCGTTGGTGTGGAGATCGCCCACGGCCGAACGGTCATTCACAAAGGTACAAGGGACGGGGTAAACGCTCATTGGTGCGCCGGACAGTTCCCCTTTGTCGCCGCCGCCGAATCCCAGGAAGAAGAGAGCCGAGATCTCGCTGACCACTGGCTTTAAGATAACCGCGGGGGCGAAGGGACCAATCAAGGAGCGACACATCGATCTCCTTTCTGCGGGGGTTCGTAACAAAAATCGCCCCAAAGGGGGAGAGGAGGAAGCCACTCACTGTGGTGATCAGCGCCACCTCTCGCTACGTCAGCGCGCCAAAACACTGACGGAACAGAATGTTGAGGGATCACAATCCCCACAACATCTAGGACGGACGACCTCTAGGGCGATCTCAAGGACAACCTCTAGGGCAATCTTAAGGACAACGTCGAGGATGATGCCCTAGAGGACGACTACTACGATAACTAGGGATGCTGCAAAGCACCCTAAGTTCGATTTCGAAAGGTTTCAATATTTTCGAACCGAACTGGATGTTCGATTTCGAAAGGTTTCGATATTTTCAAACCGAACTGGGTGTTCGATTTCGAAAGGTTTCAATATTTTCGACCGTAGTGAGGTTTGAATTCGAAAAATTCGCAACTTTCCAAAAGCGTGGGGTTTCGATTTCGAAAAGTTTGAAGCTTTCACGGTTTCTAAAAGTTCGGGTTCAAATATTTGTTTACTTGAGGTTCGACAAATTCGAAGATTTCGAACTTCCCTAATTTGAAATTCAAGAGATTCGAATGTTTCGAATTTCTTTGGATCTAAAATTCGAACGTTTCGAATTTTTAAAGACATAAAGTTCGATTAATTCAAAGGTTTTGAATTTCTTTCTACATAAATTTTGAAGGTTTCGATTCTCTTTTAAAGCTAAATTCCCCCCCAAAAAAAAAAAAAAATCTTCGAAGGTTTCTGATTTTTTTGAAGTCCAAGTGTGCAAAGTTCGAAGTCCGGTTTTCATGTTCCGCCACAGTTTCAGTTTCAAATAATGTTTTCACGCCTCACTGGTTTTCACGAAATCAGGTTTAGAACAGTTTGGTTGTGATATTTAGACTGCGCGAAGTTGGTCAGGCAATTAAATGGAGACGACGAGTGCCCCGGATGTGCTGGAATATTTGCCAGTGCAGTGACCTGTAACAATAGATCAGTAATTGTGACCGCAAGCCCGGGGTGGTCATTAATGTGCATTACGGAGTAGTGATCCTACAAACGCACTGTTTAACAATACTCATCAAGTTCGAAACGGCCAGGGGTGGGCAGGAGGTTGAGGCTCATAAAAACCTTGAAGCGACCTGGCAAACTGCCCCCCTACCCCCTTGCACGCTGGTAGTAGTCTGATCGAACGCCGCCCGAGTGACGCTGGCATATAGTAAGTTTAGTTTGTACATGATGCAAAATCCTGAGACTGGGAATGAAATTTGAAAGAAAAAGTGTAAGAAGACAGAAAAAAAGGGGACTGGACAACGTCTCAAACTCAACTCAGCTGAAAACTCAGCTCAGGACAAAGTCTCAAACTCAACTCAGCTGAGTTTGAGACGTTGTCCTGTCCCCTTTTTTCTTTCTTCTTACACTATTTCTTGCAAATTTCATTCCCAGTCTCGGGATTTTGCATCATGATCAACATACACCAGCTCGCCTGTTTTATTTTCTGGGGCGAAAGAAACGCCGAGCAAAAAGCACAGAAGCTGACGCAACTTGAGGTCGAGGAGCGTTCTACCATACCAGTGGCGTCGGAAGAGCAGTGATGTGATTGCTGCGCCATTTGCGCCAAACTGCGCCAAGGGGCGAACCCTGCTACATCCTGCTACATTTTGCCAAAATATGGGTGAACTGCGCCAAGCCTGCGCCAAAAGATGAATTTTGGTCGTCTTTCAAAACCGAAACTAAACTGAGTACCGTAACTTAGCATGCATGAGCTAGGTAGCGCAAGCGGCCGCCCAACAAAAAGTACCCTGTATCAATCGTCCATCCGGTATAGTTTTTCCCGCCACCTCTCGTTTCACGCGCTCGTCGTTCATGTGTCTCGTCTACACCGTGGTCTCGTCTCGCGTCTTTTTAAAAACAATTTCAACGATAGACGTGGGCGTGTGTTGACGCTTCAGTGCTTCAGTCGTTGTACAAAGCGCTCCAAGTACATTTTTGACCCTGACTCGCGATGTATTGTTTTGACCTGACTCGTTCAGGTTCTTTTTCTCTGTGTGTTTAGCTTGTACCTCGCCTGCCAGCCTGGCAAGCACTTGCCGCTGGACTGTTTTTTGTCGTATGCTGGACAATTCCATTTTTCATACAATTTTGGGAACCAGTTGGCGACGGAGCGGAGTGGCATGGTGTCTGTTTCGATCGAACAGCCATCTCCGCTCGCGCGACGAAGCACGTGCAAATGCAAGCCTGCCGAAGTTGCCCTCATGTGCATGCGAACATGACTGCACGACAGAGGCACCAGCCGGGACACTTGCAACCCATTGTTTTACGTTTGCTTACTTTTGACGAAAATCTGGCACGTCAAGAACCAGTTAAACGGTGGCAAGCCGTTTTTCGGAATCGCTCGGCAACGGCCACAGCACTGTTCACTTGTGGGATGTCTCAATGTCTCTTTGGAGACATTGAAAGTGGGAATTCATTACTAGTTAAAGGCAAAGCGAGGCTTGCAGCAGCCTTGTACTAAAAAGTTTCGAAAAGAAAAAAGAAAAGCTCCTTTGTCTTGTGTACAATTTCGCATTACACTGCAGCAGTTACGTGTTTCATCAGTCGGAGACTGCTTCCATTTATTATATAACTACGGTAGGTCAACCTACTAGCATATTTACTAATAGACCAGCTTATTTACTAATAACGTGTTCATTTTCAATAAAATTTTAATATGTGCAGTTTGGTTCTTATTTATCAATAGCGGTACATATATATGTATAATTTAACTGAAGCATTGCAAAATGTGTCATGTCATTGGCATTTCAGTTACATGTTGAAAGACACCCAGGTGGTTGAACTTGACCATAATTTGTTTATCGCGGCGAGTGAAGTGCCCTTTCTTCGTCCAGCACTTAAAACAAATATTTTTATTTTTCTAAGGATATCTGCTCCAAAAACCACTTTTGCTGCTCCGAAACACTGTTCTGGCTGCTCCAAATGCAACTTTTGTTGCTCCAAAACACTCTTCTACCTGCTCCAAAGGCCACTTTTGCTGCTCCAAAACACCGTTTTGGCTGCTCCAAAAGGTGCTCCAAAACGGCTTCGGCCAATCACATCACTGGAAGAGGAAAAACGAGGGGGGGGCTCCAGTCTCTCCCTCCCCCCCCCCCCCCCCCCCCCCCAGATATTTCGGACTGTTAAAGAAAACAATACGGGGAAAGAGGGCATGGTCGAGCTTATTTCAATCTGAAATTATTTCTGCATATGTATAGCTACTGTCGCTCTTCACTGCATAAAAGATCGCGTAGATGGTCATTGTTAAGGTCGGTTCTCACATGCAGTGAAGCGCTGATGTAACACGGCTCACGTGCCTTCAGGTACTTATCGTATGCCATGAGCAACAGTTTTGACGGTGTGATACAAAGTGTGATAGTGCCGACGGGAGCTGGTGAACGCTCCCGTCGGCACGTGCTTAACACGAGGTCAGCGCTATGCTTGTTGCGCTCCGCTGCATGTGTTAACAGGCCTTTAGAAACTCGTTGTCAGGAGGCACTACTCGTCACATCCTCGGTGGCTCGAAAGTTCAAAGCTATGTCTTTTCGACCTAAATAACTGTGCCATTGGTAAAAAATAATCAATAAATAAACATAACAATAAATGCAAAAATAAAAAGCTGGAGAAAAAGAAACTATCAAGAACCCGCCGGAAGTGTTGTATTCTTGCATATTCAGAGGCCCAGAACTATGAAACAAGTTTCTCCTACCAAAATGTGTACAGGCCAAAAGAAACACGTCCCAAAAACGTAAAATAAGAAAAAAACTTTTTTTTTTTTATGACGCGCTGAATTTGAACAATTTTAGAAATCTTTTTCCATGAGGTAATTTATTCCTCAACGGAAAAAAAGCAATAAATACATTATTTTGTAATTTGCAGATGGTAATGATGTGTACTGTCTCTGGTGTTAATTTAAATGTGATACCCCAAACAATGTAGGCAACAGAAATTACCAAGTTTAGGGCATAATTGTCCGTAGGTACATGTTTGGATATTGATTCGAAACTCGTCTTGAACAACAATAATCATATCTTAAGACGACACTCACCTAGGCTATGTATAGATCATTCTTAAAAAGTTTAACATTATTGATTCATTATTGATTGGTTATTGATTCGAAACTCATCTTGAACAACAATAATCATATCTTAAGACGACACTCACCTAGGCTATATATAGATCATTCTTAAAAAGTTTAACATCTCTACCATAAACAGCTTTGGCTATAGACGATTGCAAGCTGGGCGACTGGCCACCGCCATGTCTCTGCTCGAGCAGGCACGCCCGTGCGATTACGAGCGTGCCAAAGCTACGTTCACCCGCGCCTTGCACGCGCTTGCACGCATGGGACACCACTTGTGGCGCCATGCTTGCAATTGTCTATAGCGCGCTTCAAATATGGCACAAACGACAATTGTCAAAAACCCGTCGTCCTTCCTCACTCCTTCGGGAATCTATTTTTCTAAAACCAAGCATGCCAGATGATTGAAATAAACGGCATTGTCTTTCGCCGGGAAGGCGGCACCTCGTGTAAAATTGCGAAGAAAAAAAATTATGAATGTATCTCACTGCTTGAATCCAAATGAAACCGCCTGCCGGTCTTTCGAAGTTCAGTGAACATCGAACTATTACCCTAAAAGTTTGAAGTTCGTCGAACTTTTGACTTTTCAGGAATCGAGAGTTCGACGGTTTTCGAATTCTTTAGATTAATAAGTTCGAAAATCATTTAATTTCTTAGCGTAGGAAGTTCGAAAAGGTTAGAACTTTTTAGTGCAAGAAGTTCGTAAGTTCGAAAATCATAGAATTTTTTAGTGTATCAAGTTCGAAAGTTCGACAAGCCTCGAATTTTGCAGCGTAATAAGTTCGAAAATTCGAAAAGCGTCGAACTTCTTAGTTTAATAAGTTCGAAAATTCGAAATCTTTCGAACCTGTCGAATCGCTTGATTCGATCATCGAAACTTCGATTCGAAAAAAGTTTGCGGCATCCCTAACGATGACCTCTAGGACAACTTCTAGGATGACCCCAAGGATGACATCTAGGACAACATCAAGGTCATCAGGTCTTTCGAAGAGGGTGCGAATGCAAAAAAGTGTAAGAATGTGAGCTGAAAAAAAAAAAAAAAAAATTAGGAGGCCAGAAAGTTCAAGAAATCTGGGAGGGAGAGGGGGGGGGGGGGGGGGGGGGGGCAGGGCAGGGTTAGCTAAAGAATGCAATCACATTAAAAGGATGCACATGCGCGGTTCTCGGCAGCAGGCACGGTACACCGTCGGGCGGGTGCTGCGAAGCAAATCGGTCGGCGCTCCGGATTTATTTGTGTGACGCCACTTTCGTGACATCGATCTCCCAACTTTGCACCCCTTTCTAAGTGCAGAGAAAGACATAGTTCTATGTCAAAAGAGTAAACAGAGTATCGATATCCTCGCTGTTTGTGCCTAAAGGAAGAATTTGGACGTCGGACCCTGTTCGCAGCTCCAATGCCCTATAGATGGCAGGGTGGTGGTCACAAGATGGTAGAAGAGACGGGTATAGATTCTTTAGAATTTTCTCTTGCACCTGTTCGCTGCCGTTGGTTTTGGTCAAAAGTTGCGAAGCGGAACAAAACAATTCCTATTTTAATGCACTCGCTGTTTCTGTTAAAACTGCACGATGCGTGAACGCATTGACCAGAACCATGAGGTAACAGCAGCCGCAACACCGATAGTCCCGTCTCTGCCACCGTCCCACTCCTCTGGTTTTTCGTTCGTCCGCAAGAGGGCAAACAGTGAGCTGCGGTTGCGAACAACTTGGGGCCATATTTAGCTCATCCCTGTTGTTCATTGCTTGTGATTTTATTGCCTCCATTCTTTGTTGTTATTGCTATCAAATAAGCAGAGGCGAGGTGTTTACCAACCCCTTATAGTGCCACTTGTTTTGCTTTTACAGGATTTGAAGAGAAGGCCAAATCGTCTCCGAACAGTGTCCTGTGCAGTACTATATTCCTCTGCGAGTTCTACAGCCGCTACCTGATCAACGGACTTCCCTTGAAGCCTCTTCGGGTGCCAGTCTGGAAGTGCCTCGAGTATATGCTGCAAAGCCGGGAGCAGTATTTCACAAAGCACTGCCTGAGATTGGTAAGCAAGCCACTTTGCCAATGCTGTACTTGCGAAGGACGGAATGCATGTGCGAAAGATCTCTCTAAATTTGGAATATGCGGAATTCTTTCTGCTGTGTTTTCCAGAAGTAAGGGTATTTACAGCTCGTGTACCATAATATTGTTTTGTTAGATGCACTTTTGCAATTTCTGAGCCATGTGGGAAACAATTTTTGAATGGTGTGGAACTGTTTTGTCGTGATCCGAATTTCGTGCAATTCTTAGGGGATTTTTTGTTGATATGTTCTAGCCTTTACTCTAAACAGAGAGAATCATTTTTTTTAGCATGCTCACTCGATTAGAGTCAGCGGTGCATCCAAAAAATTTGTAGGGGGAGGGGGGCTAGGGAGTGAACCATGAAAAATGGCTAACTCCTTAGGTTTATGTAGGTTTGACTAAGTGGGGAGGGTTGTGAATTCCTTGGCTACCCCCTGGGTTCAACTGTGAGCTCTCCCCGACATCCCTGCTCCTGCTAACCCTAACCAAGTGGGCTGTAATTTCACTAGCCGTAGCCTCCACAGGCACAATCTTGGAAACACAGATGAAAGTTCAGTTGTCACCTGGGCATGTTATCGGTAGCTGTAATACACAAAGGCATGAGGTTCTTACTGATACAAGCAGGAACTTGACCGTATTTGATTTTTGCTGGAAATAAGTAATAGACAGTCAACTCTGGATAATTCGAAGCTCACAGGGACAGCAAAATGCTTCAAAATAAACATATTTGAATTTAAAAAAAAACATTCAATCTGTTAATTTTTTATTTGGTACTACTCACCAGAAGAACTTGATTTTTGCTTGCCTCAGCTAAGAGAGATGTGCGGTATTCTGCCAACAAAGGTGTGCAGTGTTAAATATGCTCTGGAAATTGCAAACCCTTCTTATGGTGCCTGCAGCAGTTTTTTTGCCAAAGAAATCATCAGCGGCACTCTGCCACTCAGCGCAAAAAGCAATGTGATCATTCCTTGGCTTAACCACTTGCATAATGTCACTGTCCAAAAGTGGAATACAGACCACGGCATCTTTCTTGACATCAATATGTTCGATAGACAAAACATATCGTAGGATTGGGTAATGCCTCAAACCAAGCTTTGTTGGTCGTACGTGCCGTGCGGCCGCGCTCGCTTCTGTAACTTTTGTGAGAACAATGCCATGATGCGTGCGCCCACAACCATGCTGGCTTCGCTTCGCTTGGCGTGGCTTGGCTGCTTAATTGGCTTGGCCACCTTGCAGTTTATTCGCACGCTGTGCTCGATCCCTCTTTATCTCGACCGTGCAAACTGTAGATAAAGCATTAAAGTGTGCACAGGTGCAATTTAAACTTCGTCAGCATAATTGCAAAGCTTTTTCATGCTCTTAGAGTTGCCGGGATTCTCGATCACGTTAACAAATCCTTCGAATTAGCCAGTTGCAAAGGTTAACCTTCGAATTACTGCTCATTTTCTTCCATAGACTCGTATGTATAATTGCTTGGACCACACCCCTGCTTCGAACTAACCGAAAAGTGGAATAAAGAAACTGAATTATCGAGAGTCGACTGTACATTAGGAGTATATTGGCAAGCAAGTTTGACTGTGGCATGGTTCAAAACCCTCAGACTTGGGAAGAGACTGAAAAATGGGCACTGTAACACAAAGTTTGCACTTTATTTTTACCTCTCCAATCTCAGGATTCTGAGCAATGAAGTTTCTTCGCTATTTGATCGCAGTTCGGTTCAAGTTATTGGAATGTTTATTGACATCACAGTTCAACTTATAGGGGTGTTCTTTTCTTTCAGATCAGAGCCAAGGGAGCCTTTCTGATGAAGCACAACCCTGACGAAGTTGAGGCATTCCTCGTTCACCTGCGGGACCTCATCTTGGAAGGGGCTGTGGAGAAAACAACACGATCCTTAGCCCTTGAGACACTTGAATTCATCTTGAGGGACCTGATGCCTCTCAAGACAAAGAACTCCCCACCCCCCTTATGAGTCCTCCCAAGTAAATTCTGCTGAATCATTTTAAGAAGGTATGTCACCACAGTTGGAGACGTGACTACTAGTTCACTTAAGTGAAGAGTAAACGGGTAAAACTGCCCCCCAGAATAATGGCTCTGAAAATCCTGTTGTCTTCCTTTCACAGCACTGTAAGTTGAAATGTTTACTGTTATATCAGGGCAGTTTCATTCAGTTTCAGGCAGTAAGGTACATTATAATTCTCTATTTTTTTTATCATACTTTTATATGTCATATTGCATAGAGTGCATAAAAAAAAGTATTTTTAATTTACATGATTTTACATGCTTCGTTTTAAAGAAATAAAATCCTGAAGGAGTGGGGAAGGATTAAGATATTTTGACAATTTCCGTGTGTGCCATATTTGAATCTCACTCTCTCCAAAACCATTCATGGTAGAGATGTGAATCTTTTTCAGAATGATCTGTGTCTAGCATACGTCAGTGTTGTCCTGCGATACAATTTTTGTTATTCACAATGAGTTTTGAAAAATATGCCAAAACATGGGTCTATAGACAATTATGCCCTAAACTTGGTCATTTTTTTTTTTTTTTTCGAGTAGAGTTTTTGAAGTATCACATATAATTTAACACCATGGAGATTAGGTATCATTGCTCTGTACATAATATAAAATTAATCTATTTATTGCTTTTTCATATTAAGAAATAAATTACCTCAGGGAACATTTAAAAATTATTTTAAGTTTAGATTATCATTAAAACAAAAGCCTTTTTTTTTTTTCTTATTTGTTTTACATTTTTGGGGCATATTTCTGTTAACCCACACACGTTTTATTAGGAGTAAAACCTTTTTTTCGAAGTCTTGAGCCTCCGAATATGCAACAGAACCACATTCCCCACGGGTTCTTAATGTTGTAATTTTTGGTATCTGTTAAACTTGTCAACTCCAGTTTTCTTCTTTTTTTTTTTCTTTTCTTTTTATTTGCACAGTTATCTCGCTTTAAAAATTAGCTTCGGGCTTGTGAAGCACTAAACAGTCAATGAGTAGTGCTTTCTGATGGCAAGATTTATGTGACTTAAGCACTCCGTTTATTGTCAATGTTTTATGTTGCAAAAAGTTGCAGTGAGCACGTTCCTGAACGTATGAAGCCGGCCATGTCACGTCGGCGCAAGCGGCTTCTTGTGTCTGCCCTTATTACTGCAGGGGGTCATTTTTCTACTTTGCCAACGGCTGGAACATATACTTTGTCACGACAAAGGTCCTCTGGACACATTCCTGTCAGATCCACCGAAAGATTTAGAAAAATCGGAAGCCGAACCACATTTATAAGAGCAGAATCCTCGGTGCCCGGCTACTTCCGCAAGCGAGAATCGAGATGGTCCCATTATGACATAGTGGTGCGTCTCACGTGACTAGCCAAAGGCAGGCCGCTGTGGCGATCGCTTGTGTTTTCTTAGCTTTTTTTCATGTTTACTGATTATTTGGGTCAAACAGTTGCTATATTTGGGGTCGGCAGGCACAAACACGTCACAATCAACCATTAACTAATTTTTTTCGAAAAGCTCTTCAGCTTCCCTTTAAAAATAGGTTTCAGTTCCACAAAATGGGTGAAAACAACATGCTATTACGTTGGCTGTTCTCTGCAAGTGGGCATGGAAAGAGCGCCTGCAACAGTATTGGTGATCTTCTGAAGCAAGCATCGTGCAACATTGCACAACATCTGAAAGCCTCAGAATGCTGCAATCCTCACCTCTAGGGACTTCCTGTCTGTTCTCACTGGAAAGCATGGCAAGACGCGGATTATTGACCTGCCTGCCGAGGACCTTACAAGGTTTGAGAAGTAATAAAAAAGGTGGGAAAATATTCGCCAAAAACTTGGACTTGGTTCTTGCCAAGTTTGGTTCAAGCAATCATTGGATGTCTCCACTGGAAAAAGGGTGCAGACAGTGAGGACTGTTGAAGAACCTGTTCCTTAAGGGGCACTCGCTCGCTACCCTCACATCTGCTCTTTCTCATAGATGGCGCTGGAGTTCGGCCGGAGAAAGTAAAAACACGCAAGAAAAGAGGGGTGGGGACAAAGTGACAGACAACCAGTCTAACCAATCCTCGCCACTTCGGCTGTGACGACTTGAAACGTGGTTGTGCGAACAGGGGAGGAAAGAAGGGTAGGGGGCACTCTCCCGCAATCATCTTTCGGCGACCTTCTGGCATTGTCGGAAGGCACGGAGGATTGGGGACATGAGTCGGGGGCTTTTTTGAGGGAACGAAGCGGCCTACCCTCCTTCTTCACGTGAGCCTTGTCGACTTTTTGCATTAAGGGGGGAAAGAAGGCCCTAGAATGTGCTAGTTTGTGGGGCCACTGGTGTGGCTAGTGATGCCAACTTTATAGATTTATCTCTTGACCTAATTATTTTTCTTGTTTTTTTGCTCTCACTTTGTCATCTAAAGGCTGGTCTGCAGACGTAAAAAGCCAGCAGAAAGGGGTATTCGCTTCACTGTGGACAATGCCAAGTGCGGTTTAGTGAGATCGCTGAGTTTTCTAACATAGACTATAGTGCAAACGGCTTTTGTGGTCTGGTATTTAGGATGTGGCCAGCAAGCAGGCAAACGTCACAAAACAGCACCCTTGTGGCCAACAGGTCGCACAACCTCGCAGGGCACTGTGGCGTTTCATTATTCTCGAAAGACAACTATATAGCTTTAAACGAGCCCCGAAGCAATCGTATCAATAAGTTATTGATCTGGGATATTTGTTTTGATTATTTTTGAATACACGGGAGAAATATGGCCAAGTATGCTTGCAATGATCTCAAATTATCAACAAGACAACGCCTGAACTTATCGCCCCTTTGCATTTCCGCAAGGACTGGAAAGACGGCAACTGCGTAGCCGGAAATACTCTGACTGGAACCTCAGAATATAGAAAGGGGTTCTGCCTTCTGAGTTCTCGTGATGTCGGGATGCTCCAAATATTTACTCGTGCACCCCAAAAAGTGTTCTGTAATGTCATTTTCAAATGTATTGTGTTTGTCGTCGTCCTCATTCTGTGGACGATAAAGGGGAAAAGAGGAGTGTACATCCGAGCACTTCTGAGAAGTCAGGTGGGGTGGCGCCAGATGTGTTGCGGCTTTCAGGCCCGGAGGAAGAATGCGGCTGAGTCCATCATGGCTTATTTGGTTTGTAGTCAGCTAGGCCTGTCTCGGCGGGCAGCGTCTGGGGGATCCAAAAAGGGGCACTTGCTCCTCAAACTAGATTATCCTGTGCCCCCGACCCCATCCGGTATACGCGATCGCTAGGCATCTTGATTCTTGTAATGTGTCGTTTTAAATGCACGGGACCTAATTTTGAAAACTGAGCTCATACTTTTACGACTGCCTGCAAATTGACAGGATAATTGTGGCATGTGGCGTCGGCTGTCGAATCAGTTCAAGACTGACATTCTCTGGACAGCGTCTGGTCATGCTGAGAAATACCATGGGAGTATCCCATTTTTACTAGGTATCTTTGTGGGTACAGGATTTTGTACAAGGCGCATGTAATTTCTTTTTCCTCCAGGTCTTCGACAAAAAACAAACGCCGCAAAAAAAATTTTTTTTTTTTTTTTTCTATTGGCACGCGATGAAGGAATTAACTTCCCTCCTGTTTTACGAAGCCCTGCCTGGCCAGTGGCTGTGGAGCAACTAGCCAGCCCGCGGAGACGCGGTCTCTGCTGTGCTCATCTAGGAGAAGAAACGTATGTGTGAAAGGAAGGTGTGCATAATTACGTATCTGGTGAATTTTCAAAATTTACCAAGAAGATTCTGGGGGAAGATCCCAAGCGCGTCATGTCCTGTTTCCTGTATGAAATAATATATGAGAATAACTGATGCAAGGAAACAAAGAACGCAATATTTCTATTTCTTTTGATTCAAGTTTCTCATTATGCGACCCGCTTGTACAAAACAAGCCCTACAAAAGTAGCTATGTCAAAGTTCCAGCTTATGCTCATATAGGTTTGATTGTTAGGTGTTTATTTTTGCTCGCAATCGGCAGACAATTCTTGCGATCTGTTTTTTGCCAAGTTTGTTTTTAATCTGCATTTATTTTATACACCTCCACAGTTTTGGGTATTTTCAGCGCCTTTCATCTTGCAACTTGAGTCACTGGGAATATTTGAACAAAGTATGTAACGCGGCTGTCCTAACTATCGCTAACCAGAGCTGCACGGACCCCAGCGCATCCTCCCCGCACGCCGAAAACCGTAAGCTTCCGTCCGACTTTTAAGACGGCAACTCTGTTTCTAATCGGTGCGGTAGATTGGGCTGCAGGAGCCTCTCTCTTTCCTTTTCCCTCTCCATCTTCGGAAACGTTCGCTCAAGCAATATACAGACACGTTTGAGGGAACACCCGTCTCGTTCCTCACAAGTATACAGGGTGTCCTCGAGCTATCCAACTGTATGTTGGCAGACGTCTTTCCAAAGCACCAGTAGTTTTATTGAGCCTAATAATTTAATTAATTAAATCTAATTAGGCACCTTTCAAAAAATTGATTCAAGAGAGAAGGTGTCAATTGGAAAGTTGTATAGAGCCCTGAGAAACACCGGATAGAAAAAGTTGCTTGTATGCGTGCTTGTGGACATTTCTTGTTGTCTGGCCATGGGAAGTATGACGGACAGGCTATCAAGATGAGCAAACCTAAATATTTCTTTCGTTTTGAGAGTAAACCTTTTCTTAAAAGTGCTATTGAGTGCCTCCCTTGTGTAATTCTTCATTCATGTCCGTAATCGCGTCAAAATAGCCGTCGCCGTCGCCGTGAGTACTTTCAGCTATCACACACGTGCTTCCAGTGCGTAAGCAATCGAATGAATCAGTCACACACCCGTATTTAGCGGGCATGTGGTGCTCATAGTTTTTCTACCAATTCACTATTTACCTTCTTTGTTTGGCACAATATGGCCTAAGTTGCTCTTGTACCATAATGCCCCAAATCATCATCATCATCATCATTACTATTTATGTTGTGACTCACTTTTGTGGGGAGTTTCTTTCTATCTGCACGTGCTTTCTACGAGCGTCCGATCGATGTCTGGTTGTAGTAAACCGTGCTTCCCTGTTCATGCTCTCGAATCGCCGCTTTAAAAAGTTTTGTACTAGAATTGCTCTTTGGCACCAGTTCGTATAAGCTGGAGGTACCTGGTGTCCACCTAACTTTGCAGCAAGCCTGTGTTTTCTGTCCTCATCTATGCGCATTAAACTCGCGTTTGCCTTTTCCATTTTTTTTTTTTTTTAGATATTATTTTGGTGCGCGCATCGGCGCTGATGACTTAGTGGACCAGGGTGGACAAAAATAATGATTAAAAAAGAAAAATCTGATTTATGTGAATTAATACAAATTTTTTATGATTTAAATTTCTGATAAGCTGCTCTAACATTTTCTGCTCCAACCTGTAGACTTTTGTGCTTCGAAGTTGCTTCAGAATGCATTAACTGCTGCTCCAAAACAAGAATTTTGTGCTCCTAAGCTGTTCCAAAATCCAGATTTTTCTGCTCTAAAAATTGCTCCAAAACCTGTTTCACCTGTCTCACCCCTGATACTGCAATCCGAACGGACTCTGATTGAGGTATATACGTACAAGCGATTGTTCAGTAGCCACTCGCACTTGAACCGTGACTCGCCTACCAGCGCACAAAAAACCCGAACAATTTTGCACGCTGGTACGTGAGTCATGCTTTACAAACTAGCCCAATCTGCTGTATTAATAAGCACTCCAACTGTCTTGTGTCAACTGCGACCAGCATGATAGAAATGGAAGCTTGTTGGAAAGTTGTGGGACACATTGATGAGACCTCAAGCCGCGCGGAACATTCTCCGAAGTTCCTCCATTGGGCGCTGGGATTGGCTTCATGAGTTCGATAGGAGCCAATATTGGAGCCAAGCACGTGTGGCAATAGGTGGATTCCTTGACCACCTTTTGCCTTGATCCAAAACGCTCCAGCAAAATAAGCAGCTCATTTCTAGCAATGGGTTCTCACAACATCCCAGATGTTGGCTGCATGGATCCGGACAGGGGGAATGGAGCCAAACACCAGGATGAAAGTAATTGAGGCATTCCGCGTACGTGCCAAGACAATGAGAAATTATCGACAGCGCACGGCGGCACACGGTAGTTATATTTGTTGCATCAAAAATAGAACAATGTTTAGCTCACCGTCATTGTGAGAACTAATCTTCAAAAATATACAGGAGAATCGCAAACGCCTGTTTATCCCTTACTCCATCACTCGCTGCCACAACCCTTGCGGGTTTCACTTGTTAGGGCTGTATAGCCCACACAGGCCAACTAAGATAGGAATCGGTGTCATCCCAAAAAATTTTCCACTTGTCACCTTCGAAGAGAAATACACTTGCTTCCCTCAACCTAGAGTCTCCTGTACACTCCCCCTCCCCCTATTCCGCTCGACTATGCAGACAATTATTTTTTTACTTAATGTTGCAGTTGTAAAATCCGACCCTGCGCTTTGAACACTGCGAACACTGCCGAGCGAGAGAAAAATAAGGACCCATAAAAGTGGTCATGTCACGCCGACTACCGAAATCGTTTCAATAATTGGACCACCTCTGGGTTTTACCAGGCAAAATCTTACCTACATATTTTTGTGGGAACAGCGTTTGCTACAACTAAGTGGCTGTCCGTCCGCAAGAGAGATGCAAGCCGCAGAGTCTCCCCTCCCTGTTTATGACCCTCTACCTGGCTGGCGGTAGGTGTAATCACCAGCTAGCCCTCAGAGGCTTGTTCTCTAATGCTCTATTTAGGAAAGGAAATGCATGTGTGTGAAACTTATACTTTGAGAACAACCGACAAGGTGGAAAGTGGGTTGCAAGCTCAATTGTTTGTTTATTGGCGTCTCACGTCACTCTTTTCGTGACTGAGCTCCTAGCGGGCAAGCTCAACATTTCCACAAGCGCTCGTAGGCTCCCAGACGAGCGACAGACATTTTCACGGATCGTTAAATCAACTACGGCATCGCCAAATGGATACAAGGTATGGCTTCCCGCTTTGCAGTACTGTTGCAAAACCTGCATGGCTCTTTCCTTCAGCTTTAGTTTTTTTATGCTTTCTCCGCGGATTTGCGAGTGTTTTGGTGGCTGCTGTACGCTGCCACGTGGGGCGACCCCGCACCTGGTCAGGGTTGTACAAATAACTGTAAATCGGCAACTAGGTACTTTTAGTGAACCTCAGGTAAAAACGTACACACTTCGATTTCTTTGTAAATGTAACTGTAACCTTAGATACGATTTTTTGTAACTTGTCACTATGTCAAATTACTTTTCTGCAGGTACTTTTTTTTTTAATTTTGTAGAAGGATGAAGGATTTTGACCTGCAAGAGAGGGCCCTGCATGGTGGAACCGTACCAGGAGACGCCGCGGCTCTGTCATTTCTTAACATTATAGTTCCATTTCAATCAAAGGGGAAGAGTGACAATCAAAATGTTGACAGTATGACATAACTGGGCAAAGTGTCTCTTATGAAGCGTTCTGGATTTGTGTGAGCAAACCCAGCAGTGAGTCTGGGTGTCGCCATAGCTGCGCCACTTTACGGGAGCGAGCCCGCTCCATTGGCCAATACTGGCTTTGGAGTTTTGAAGTACATTATAGCATGAGTAGCTGTAACTATCTTACAGATACGGAGTAACTTTCAGAACATGCACCTGTTGTTCGTCACTGGCTCTGAACTTTGTCTAAAACAGTGCACTGCAGCCAGGGCTACATCTCGTAAACCAACCAGAAGAGTGAACACCTACTTTTTTTTTTTCATTCGCATATTTTGCCATACAGCATAGTGATTAAAAAGGTCCACAAGTAGGGATGAGTAGGGATGCAGCCCTGCTTTCTGCAGGTACTGCAGTAGTGACTTGCAAGGGACATTATATGCACCCTCTGGGAGACGTCTGGTGTTTCATGTTGTAGTCCGGCTTCACTGAGTATTTGGTCCTGGTTGCAGTTGGTTTCTCTGTCCTGTTTTCCACGAAAATATTTGCTTTGAATGTGGTAATACAAACTGCTCTGATTTACACACATCATCTATGAAGAACTGAGAAGCTTCATGGGGAAGTAAAAAATACGTCCCAGTTGCACACGAAAGCGCACACAGCAAGCATTCATAGTATATGCGACAGCAGTGGATACAGAAAAATTCTGATCCTACCGCCGATGACTGTGAAGATAAGATGTATGTAACGCTACATTGTAATCATTTGCATCGAACGTTTGAGGCGATAAAAAATGTAATGTTTTATCAACGCTATTTTAGCGTCAGCTCAACAAGCAAGGACAGTGTAGCTACCAAGAACTCTGTTCGAAGCAACTACGCAAACCCCGCACAGTGAGATATAATTAGGTTTCTGTGTTTTTGGATAAATCCAAAAAACACCTGCTAGTAATATTTTAGTCAATTCATATTTATCCAATGAACTTCGAATTTTATTATGTGCTTGTTTATTGGCGTCTCACGTCACTCTTTTCGTGACTGAGCTCCTAGCGGGCAAGCTCAACATTTCCACAAGCGCTCGTAGGCTCCCAGACGAGCGACAGACCCTTTTCCATAAAAAAACATTAAATGTATTTTACAATTAAGTTTGATCAGCGCACAGGGTCAATGGTTCTGGGAAAATGCCACCACAGTTATCTTTCAAATCTCATATCATTGACAAAAGGGATCTTATTGCTTATATCTCTTAAAGGTTCAGGACAACATGTCATTGTACTTTCGGTTCACGACAAAAGCCTTTGTATTGGCTTCCAGTTTGGGCCATACTATTTGAGAGGTTGTGTTTTAGTAACAGTGGAAAGCTATGGACCATAGTGATTGCATAAAATTGGGAAGAGGGGCAGTTGAAACTTCCCTATCACATCCTTTACCACTCCACCTCGCATGGCCGCGAGTTAGCATGGAATACGATGGGATGAATACCTGCTTCTTAGTGACTACCTCCAGTTTATTTTTGAGGTATCGACGTTCATCGAAGCCACACATGTGTGCAACTTTTGCCGTCGGACAAATTAGTATTGCCAATGGCAATGGCACCAACACTAAATCTAGCTGAAGAAATATTAATTGATATAAGCGCGTTTTATTTATTTATTTATTTTTTTATCTAGGACATATTTACACCAGGATATTATGTATTTATTTTTCATAGGAAATACTGCGAAATTAAGCAGTGAATTTCTGAGATTTTAAATCAAAACAAGAATAAACTGAATTTTCGGAAAAGAATAAACTCCGAAAAACACCCTTCGAATTTGACAAAAAATAAACTTCAAAAGCACGGAATCCTAGCTATATTGTTCCTATTTACTTTAATGAGCCATGTGTAAATTACAGTTCTTCCCATTTCCAGGCCAGAGCATAAAAATATTCCCGGATCTTCCACCCAGGATGTTTATTCGAGGCATACACCGTGAGTAACTTTCTCCTTGCCACGTTATATAATTTCCATTGCTCTGACGGTGCTGGAGCAATTGATGTGGCCAGATTTTTATTTCTGGGGGAGGACACGTGTTCAGGGTTGTCCCTGGTAAAGGAGAGGCGGATGACAAAAGCGGACCAGAAAGGCATGCTTCACCGCCTACAGTCCTAGTTGGTCATTATCTACTGCCAAGGAAGGCATCGAACTGTTATTATTTTATCTTCACCCAGGCCAAAGGAACCAACGCTCGACGAGTTCCCGGATTGTTTGCCAGAGTGACTCACTCATTGCGTATCGCAATAGTTTCAGTATGCATCTGCATATCCTTGTACAGTGTTTCTTTGTCTGACGACTACACCGACTATGCAGGTGGAGTGCAGAGGCTAGCAAAGCGCACCAAGTCTGGATACATCGCATGCACACCAAGACAACACCGAGCACCCTGCCACTACAGGACGTATTGTGACCGACCTGGTGGGAATACTCGAGGAACACTCTAAAGCTGTCCTTCAACATTTGCAGGAATGTTTGTTTGCTGGAGAGTTGGTGTTCTTGAAAGAGGTGAAGGTCGGTTTAGTCAGCACTTGCATGTACCGCTGTTCCGTTGGGCCATCGCATCCCTTCGTTCTCCAGATCAGTACAAGGAGTGTGGGTAGGTTTGGAAGATCACACCAAGGAGGGAGCGTGATAGAGGATTTCCTAAGAGGTGCACTACCCACAGGTATTGGCTTTTCTCGGTGAGGAGCTGTCAGCCATTTTAGCCATTCTGTTTATGTCATAATTTCTACAACAAGTGCGAGGCTACCATAGGAGAGGGTATTATATATCCCATCTGCTGGAATCGATAAGAGAGGCAGTACAGACGGAAGTGCAGTAAGCCTATCGGCGAAATGAGACCCTAGACGCCGAAGGATTCTACTGTGGAGTGGGAGTCATCATTGGCCGGTGCAGTTGCCAAATCCTTTACATAGGAGTGCTTAATAAGTACTGTCCGGTTTGTCAGATCGCTAACAAGCATTCGAAAGAGCCACGCAAGCACGACTGCCCGTGTGACTGAAATGCCTCGTCGACAGGGATGGAAAGAAGCATTATTGTTGACGGATTCCGAGAGAGTAAATCTTTAGGCTTACGCTACACGACCTTGATTGAAGACGTTGACAGCAGTGTACCAGTGGCGTACGCAGGATTTCATTTCGGAGGGGGCCGGACCAATGGAGACAAGATAAGGGGGTAAAGGGAGTAAAAGGGGTAAAGGTGGTAAAGAGGGGCAAGATAAAAAGAAAAAAAGTCCAAGAGGAAATGAAAACATTTTCATTTTTTTAAGAACTATGCATTATTTTATTAAATAATTAAATTAAAGTTGTCATATTGGTTTTGGGATGATTATGATACAAAAAAATGGTGCCCGGAAATTCCTCACCAGGAAGGCATTTGCACTTTTTTTTTATTTACAAGTCACGTCAACAGAAGGCACCAGAGTTAGCAGAAAACAAGAATCATAAAAACAAATATTATATAAAGGACGACTCCAATGCACGAAGCCGCCAGTCATCGGGGCTGATAAAGTCATGATGCATGAAACGCGAACACCTTGATGGATAGACGATAAACACTGGAAAGCTGCTCCACCATAAATTGCTTCCCATCTTAACCTGATCGAACCAACAAAAATCTCACGTGATTTGTTCGTTGGTGTCGATTTCTAAGGTTTTCAAAGTCCGTTCACAAAAGAATGTCAAGGAAGTCACACGACGCAACAAAGTAACGCTGGAAAATGGTTTGTACACTCACATATGGCACTTGGCTCTCAGGGGTGCTATGTTGCGCTTTTTGCACTCCCAGGAGACTTGGAAGAGGGAAGTGACGTCAACGACACAGCAAATGCAGATTGGATGTTGACAGAAGAAAACGAAATCAACACCCAATCTGCGTTTGCTGTGTCGTTGACGTCACTTCCCTCTCCCTAGTCTCCTGGGAGTGCAAAAAGCGCAACATAGCCCCCCTGGTCGCACACTCGCGCCCCTATCTCGCGCAGTTCCAAACTGCCGATGACAACTTCCGTACTCGAGCCTTGAACCGCAAATCCCGCGCCTTTAGGCGCCTATATTCACTTTGTTAAGTGTTTTCCCGCCACCCAAGGAGCCAATCAGATATCGCTCTTTTTAGACCAATGGGAGCCACGTGGTACAAAGCAAACATATATAATACAAAATCCAATTAAGAAAGTACATGTACACATACCCCCGAAAACTCCCAAAAACCTTCGCCCTAACTGTCGACCGTCACCCGGACATCGCTTCCAGGAAAAAAAAAACCTCGTCGGGGTGCAAGAGCAGTACCGACTACCAATGCTTCTTCTCAAAATAAAAAAAAAAAAAAAGGCTACAAAACATCGAGGGGCCACGCTGCGCTCGAGCGGGGCACACACATCGCATGGTACGCACCCAGAGCGGGGGTTCTCGAGGAACAATTAAGACGGGGGACAAGGGGCCCGCTCCGTGGCGACGACAAACCAGCCCCGGCGACTCCGCGCAATTGGGGCACTCGCGAAGCAATAATAGGAGAAGTAAACGAATATATTTTCTTTCCTGAGTAACGCTAGCAGTGCAGCCTACCTCACAATATATTTAACAAATGAGATATGCGGCCGATTATAGTACATATATATATATATATATATATATATATATATATATATATATATATATATATATATATATATATATATAATGTGTGTGCGTGCGTGTGTGTGTGTGTGTTTGTGAATCCCGCAGTGCCGGCTACTCCGCGATGACCGTTATATAAAACTATATTGGAACAGAAGAAAACGCAAAAGCAACAACACACATATACACAAAAAGCACATTGCGGAGGCGGAAGGCCGCGGCTTACACGCCCAATCGCGTAACCCGCAGCCCTTGGTTACGTTTATCGCGGTCTGTGGGGTCCCCGCAAGCTGGACCCATCTTATTAAATATTTGATGTTTTTGTCGTTTTTTCTTCTTACTAAAGGTTGGGTTGTATCGTTTCACACGCGTGGAAATTCAGCAAAGCTTAAATATTAAGTCGGATGCTTCCATAATCTTAGTGCTGTGGTTTGTAGAACCCTTGGTCCTACAATTTTTTGTTATATCGCACAATCCATGACTTTCATAAAGCGTTGAATCGTGATTGGAGATGGGGGGTTTATTAGCAAATTAATCAGAGTGATCGCCACCCTTTAATAGACTATTTAATTAATAAATTCGTTCATTAATTATTCCTCAGTCAGATTACACGAAAGACGTTAAAACCACATTTTTTTATTATTTGTACTATGTCATAAATGACCTTATTGCATTCCCTTCCTTTCTTATTTCTTTTTTTTTTTACAACTTCTCCACAAAGTTGGCTCCGCGGTAAAAAAAAAAGACAAAACAAAACAAAAAAAAAAACACCGCATTGATATTGATGAACTCGAGAGTGAGTGACCTTGCCCACTCCCCCCCCCCCCCCCCCCCCCCCCCCCCCCCCCGCCCCGCTCGAAAGTTTCGGGGGGGGGCCGCGGCCCCTTCGGCCCCCCCCCCCCCCCCCTGTGTACGCCACTGCAGTGTACACATGGCAGTGCAAACCGACGTCGCTTATGGTCACTTGGTAAAAAAGGGGGAGTGCGCGAATTAGGTAAACAGCCAAGCGGTGAAGAGGTTGAGGACAGACTTGAAGAACGGGTTCTACCATGTGTATGGAATACGTAAACTTTCTGAAGCAGATGTCTGCCTCATCAAGAATGATGACAAAGAAGAGATCGCTGCAAAAAAAAAAGCGATGGCTGAAATTCAGAAGGCCACCAACATGACAAGGCCAACACGCTGATTCTCGACATGACAACTAACGTTGCAGGATCGTATACGAGTACTGATGCGAAAGTGGTGGGCAGGAAGCGTGTTAACTTTGCAAAAGGAAGTGGCTACAAGCAGCGATGCGAAACGGCAGCTTTCGTACAACAGCAAAATGCCAAAATGGCATTATGATTATTCAAAGAAAAAGCTTTTGTGCAGTCCGGGCACACCAATGAGAAAAATGCTCAATCGATAAAGAAAACGTCAAACTAAAAAAATGCGGGAACCAGCTTCGATACCCTGAAAAGGGTAATCAACCACGATTTTCATGTGCTACCGACCAGGACTATGGGCCTCAGTGTCAGCAGGCAGACATGAATGGCGAAGTGTACGCGTTGAAGCGAGACGAGTTTATGAGCTCCCTAACCGTGACAGAGACACGCGTAAAAAGAGATAGAGACACTAAGGATAGGCCAAAGCGCCTGCGAACTTTGGTACAAAGAACGCCGGAAGCGACTGTCTTCGTCCATCTTTTACGAAATTGGCCAAAACCACAGATCCGGCTTTGACTTCTCAAAGGACATATTGCAACTTTTGCACCCGACAATCGAAGACTTGCCGGCTCTAGAATACGGACAAACGAATAAAACCAAACGAGGTACAAGCTTATGCCGAACTCAAGCCCGACATGAGGATTCAGGAGTGCGGCCTTTTTCTCTGCACCGACCTGCCATTCCTATGCACCAGCCCCGATAGGCTCCTGGATGGCAACGGTCTGCTTCAGGTGTAGTGCCTGCTCACCGCACGCAACTACAAGACACTGCCTGAGACGTCTAAACACCACTCCATAGGCATCTGGATTTGTAAAGAAAACAAATGCCTCTGCCTGCCCAAGACAAACAAGTACTATTTGGAAGTACAAAGAAACTAAACATCACGCAGACAGACTACTGCGACCCCATGTTCTGGTGGCCCACAGACATCTTTGTTCAAAGAATCACGCGTGACATCAATTTTGGGAAGAAACTGACTCCAAAGCTGCGGCATTTTTATTTTGGATATCTTTTGCCGGAAATTCTTGGTCCCTGTTTCACCAGAAAAATGGAGCTGCGGAAACAGCCCGTTGAGGTATAGTACTCCGCACAGCATGCACCCGGATCTTTAATATACCGGTTTTCAGCTTCGATATCTATACCGGGCGTTTATTCTTAGAAGCTCCAGATATTTATATCAAGGGAACTCTTATTAGAGCACTTTTAATGTTGCTATTAGTTTACCTGGCTCAGGGGCCACTAGGAACAAAGTTGCCTGTTCAGTTTGGTGGCTGACAGAGGTAATTTAATAAGCTTTTAATTAGTAATACTGTGCATATAGTTACAATTAGAAACTTGCTGAACTTAATCTAAAACCACTAAATCAGTTAATCAGTCACTAATTAAAAATGAATTAAGAGATATGTTATTGGGCATTTTAAGTGCACAATCAACCTGGTTCTAAGCCTCTACCAGGACGGTAAGCTAACTGTAAAATTGAAGTCTCCTAACGTGATTTCCCTTTTGTTAGAAATTCTGGACCGCCTAAAAAAACCAAGGGTATACCAAATAAGCTAGGATATGGCATATGCGCAAATGCGACAGAGGGTAGGGGTATCGTTGTTTAGCAGATTGGTTTGATAACCGTGATAATAGGGAATTGTAGTATCCCTGAAGAAAATGCCGCAGCTGCGCATGCGCTCCGCCAGCCTTAGCTGCATAGTTCAAGGTCTTGTGGCGGATTACGGAGCGCTATCCGGGTTCTTAGCGGGCTGCGTAAACTGTCTACTACAATTCCCCAATGATACCCAATACACCTCCGTCAATGTTGCAAATGCATGTATACCCTTTTAGGGTATCGTTACTGGAGCGAAAAACCGGTAGTCTGTTATGTTGCAGTGGCTCGGCTATACAATATCCACCCGTTCAACCGCCACTCTGACTGCAAGGACAGGTGCGAGCACAAATGTTCGATGCCGCAAGTGTTCAATACAGCGGTGTTCGATGCCGCAAGTGTTCAATACAGCGGTGTTCGATGCCACAAATATTCAATACTGCGGTGTCGAAGGCATAAGCGTCAGCGTGCACTTTGATAATTTCGCTGGTTGTAAGAGTTCACATGCAAATTACACGCGCCAAACATGTTCATGCACACGGCAGTATCTTTCGCGACGGAGCACCGAGTAAGCCTTGGCTTCTCCTGAAAAAGATTAAATAAAAAAAAAAAATCTTCGGGAAACATCGGCTCCCACCTTGGGGTTTATTATCTTTTCAATTATCCCATTAATTGCAGCCTCTGCTGCCCGTTTCGACAACCTTTTCTTCAGAGTTGACCAGCATAATGTAACCCGGATTTTCGCTAGTCAGTCTTATGCTTGTGTGTTGGTATTTTAATCTCATGTTAGTATTTGGATCATTTTACTACTATATCAAGAATTTGAAGTTGCATGTCTGCATTTTATCCAGTGAAATATTGTTTTGTGTATGTAGCCAGTGCATCTGAGTCATTATGCTCTTATGTTGTCTGTCGTTGTATATTGTTGTGTCTAATTCATGTTATGCATAGGATAACAGGATTCGCAGACCTTTGCTATACGGACATCCCCTGAATTCAGAATACCCGAAACAGCATTACGAGTGTTCGGGTTTGTGGTGTGTACTGGGGAAGCACACCGCTGTCCTCGAAACATTCTTATATCTGGTTGTGTAGTGCCCGTTGCAATTTATGTATGTGATGTAACTAGAACCTGAATAGAACAATAAAAACATATACCGATGTCCCTAAGCTTGAAAAAATGTTCACCATCATTCTTTAGGACTGCATGCCCTGTATCCTAAAAGACGGAGCGCATTTGGAGGCAACTTTCCTGCCTATATACCGCAAGAACATAAAACGTTTGAGACGTCCTCGTTCCCTTGTCTTTTTCCTTCGACTTTCAACGTTTCCTCCTCTCCTTTTTTACCCCAGTCTCGGGTAGTTTAGAAACATGATGAAATCGCTGCAAAACCTCTAGAGGCCTGTAAAGGCTAGTGCCCATTCTATAGATTCCTATGTCACAGCTGGGAAATACCATACAACAGAAAAGCTCTGAGACTAGCTTTACATGTCTTGATGACACTCTAGTGGGAGGTTGCATGGTCACCGGCATTGGAGGGTCTGTATGACCATCCATTATGTCACTTTCACGGTCACGAGTTTTCTGGTGCTGCACTTTGTCCTCGTTGGGCATTTATGACAGAACGTCCATTTTCTCCGAGTCGGAGATGGTTTCTTCAAATGCTTCGTTGCTCACAAGTAAATGCTGCCTGTTTCGTCTGTACACAGCACCATTCTCGGCTTGCACCACATAGGATCTTGGCACTACTTACTCTTTGACTTGTGTTTTGACTTTCCACTTTCCGTCATCTCCCAGGTTAGCAATCGTAGTACTGCGCTGGCGAAATTGCTCAACCACAGTGTAAACCAGTGTCGCCCCATCCTTTCCTAACCTTACTCTGTATAAACACTAAAACGTCCAATTTGACTTTTGAACTCATCCTGGACTCTCAGATTTACGCACCAGCAATCACACGCGGAAAAAAGTTGCAGCGAGTAAGCGGCATCGGTTTTTATACACAAATTTCAGTACTTCGATGGGGCTGAAATTTGTCACGCACAAAGAGTGCTGTACCCAATCATAGCCGCCCCCGCTTTGTGGCAGTGCCACTTCAATGGGTTATTGCTCTCTCAAAGCAGTGCCAGCGGTGCGGCCTTAATTTTCTAAAAGTTGTGTATAAAAAAAAAAAAAAAAAAAAAAAAAAAGTTCGTCCGTTTTTGTTTTTTTTGGGACGCAGCATTTCGGCGTGCCAAGGAAGCTCTGATCACGCCACGAGACCGGCGAAACTACGACGAGCGAGTAGGAAGCGTGTCTTCAGCACGCTGCCTCCAGGCTCTGAAACACTCACTAAAAGAATTTTGCTGCATGCAAGATGGCCTTCCGGTGGCCGCACTGGCAGAGTGAGACCGACCTCACCAGCCAGTTTGGCTACGCCACCGCTGCCGCAATACATCGAAGGAACTTTAGTCTTTCTGCACGTGCCCGAACCTCGCTGGAACTCTGCACGTCTCGGGCCAGCGGCGTTGCTCGGGCACTGCCGCCTGCCTCTTGTGATCTAAAGTTACGGCGGCTCCGCTCCACGCATGCGCCGAACGCTTGGTGCTGGACGCGAGCAATATCGCCGTTGGCGCCGTCGCTGTGCAACTGCATTTCCTTTTATTTTTGCTACTTCCAAGTTTTGCTATCATTGTCCATATTTATTTTTAAACCAAATGTACGTTACATAAAAGTCCGAGGACACCTCAGCACCTATGAGTTTTGAATGCGAAAGCATGCCGCCTGCGACGTATTGCTTCCGCCCCGGGGCGGCGCCAGAATTTTGTTTCGGGGGGGGGGGGGGGGGGGGGGGGGGGGGGGGGGGGGGGCGGGGCGGGGCAGGGCGGGGCGGGTCTGGGCCAAGTACTTACACAATTGAGGATGGCTTAGCGCTGAATATGGGCATCAACGCCAATCGAAAGTTAGAACGTATTTATTGGATATCATTTAATTCACATTCTTTCTCCTGTATACCTAAAATTCTCTTCTTTTGTTCTGTAATTAATCACATGGTATAATAGGAACCTCATTATTTTTATGGCGTTTTGTTGTCACAGTGAATCTCAAAATCATTTGCCAACTTAAACGAATGTGTCGTTTAGAAAAAATAAATATATGCTATCTCGGACGCCCGCAAGTTCGTCAGCAGAAAACCAAGTGGAGCATCGCACTGCCTTTTACAAACTTGTGCTCACCAAGCGCCGACAATATAGCCAACGTACCTGTGAGCTAAAATTACAACTTGTTCATAAAAACGACCGTGAGCGCATAGGCGACCTGGTGAACTTTTGACATCTAGAAAGAACGAAACTAGCTTTTGTGGAATTTTTGACTCCCGTTTGGGAAACTCTTTTTCTTGAGGAGGCCTCGAGCTCTTGCTGGCTATGTGACTCGCGGGAGCCCGCGTTCTTCTGCAGTTATCACAAGGGGCTATGAGCCCCTTGTGATAATATTGTGATCTAACATCCACAAAAACCTCAAAACTTTGTCCGCACCTGCATAAAAAAAAAAACTACTTTTTAAAAAAAGAATAGTAAAAAAAAACCGGCTTTAAATTTTAAAAGAATTAAAGGGGATGTGCAACAATACTTGGTTGCAAACTTTCGCAATCAGTACAGGCCTATTGGCCCTAGTCTGACCCGCGTATACTCAAAAAGGAGCGCCACTGCTCTAGAAGCTGTTTCGTCGTTGTGAAATTGCAAGGATAAAGCGGCCTATTTCTGTCAATCTCTCCTTCGTGACGCTCGGTGACATAGACGCTCGGTGACATAGTTTTGGGGGATCGCAGTACCCATGTGACGGCGGTTGAACTAGGGTGCCTTCATGTGCGCACATGAAGGCTCCCTAGGTTGAACAAGCTCAAGGATTGGACATGAGCATTGCGTGAGTACTCGACTTCGGTTCGTAACAATCAGTTATCGGCGAACACTCGGACAGTGGCTCGTGTCCAGACTTGTGCTCTTTACTTGAAAAATGTAATGGATTACAATTACAAATTACCGAGCCTCAAATGTAATGGATTACCGTTACAAATTACTTGCGCCGAAAAGTAAGGGATTACTTTACTCGTTACGTTAGAAATTACTTTCACGTTACTTTTTCCGCACACTTATAAAAAAACAATAGAAACAATTTTGATATTTTTCAAAAATGTTCTGCAACCCCCCACTACTTCTCATTTCTCATACGCCCGTATTATGGTAGTCCTTGTAAAAATAAAATATTGTTTTAAAGGGGCCCTGCAGTCTTATTTAAGCGTCTACCTTTTTTGCTGTTTCCACGTCTCTTGGGGATGAAGATAGGGGACGACCCCCATTCTTTTTTTGTAGAATGATTCAGTCTTCCTCTCCCCTTTAGCTTTTTTCAACAGGGAGCGCGCCACTTCCGTCAAAAGGGCTGATGTAAATCCTGATAGTTTGTTGGAATAAAGGAGGGAGGATTACGCGCCTTTTACGTCCGGGGACCGGTGCTCAAAGGGGAAATTCGATGCCCATCCCACCGCGCGGCCGACGGCTACCAGCGAGGGCGGTCGCCGCGCCGGGTTCGCCAATGCCATGCCAACAACGATGATCCCGGTATCCAACAGCGTTTATTGAGTACCAGGGGTCCCCAGCAAGACACTGCGGTCAAGCGAGCCATGGGCACAGTGTGCCTGCATCACTCGCCGACCTGAGAGCCATCGCCGGTGGGACGAGCCAACACCACCTAGAGGAGAAGGCCAGCACACGCCTCCAGTGACGTCACGGCAGCAGGCTGACGAGCACCGCGCTATAGAGCTGAGCTGAAGGCTTCGCGCGTAGCTTTTACGTCGTAGAAACGCCGGTTTTCGCGCTATTTATTTTTTATGAGCTAACATGAGAGCTGTGAACGCCGAGTGATTTAAAGAACCAATTTTAGAACGCAGGAAAATTAATATAACCTACATTATTGTAGTGAAATACAAGAAAGTGATATCTTGAAACAGCTGTGTTATTTTTTTAAGCGATAAACTGGGTGGTGTAATTATTTCTGAACGACATGGGAGTTGTATAAAAAAGGAATTCCTATGAAATGGCAATAATCGAGGAAGTAGGACCAGATAAAATGAACTAAAGTCACAATTGAATAAATGATGCAGAGGCATTCATGTCATTTAATTTTATTCACCTCAAAGGCATCCAAAGACGATTACATCAGGGGGGGTTCAAAAATAAAAGACAGAAAAGTAATTAACATAAAAATAGACACTAACAAAAAATGTCACACACACACAAAAAAAAAACGCTTATTAGCAGGTTATTGTTATGATGCAGTTTTACAAATCAAGGTTCAGTTACACACATTGATGCACTTATTTATAAATGAAATGGGATATCTCTCAGTTACAATATGGTCAAATAGTTTGTTCCAGTCAGTGTTGCAAAGTACTAAGGAAGAAAAGAGGAAAGTGTAAGTATGGCACTGCAATGGTTCAATCTTGCAGGAATTATCTAATATAAAATTGGCAGCCCAGCACTAAATAGATTGAAAATTGGAATCTGAGTAATATAAATCTTGAAAAAAACACAATCGGGCTATTTTTCGTCTTCTTTCTAGATTAGGAAGGTTTATGCTAGCTTTTAAAGCGGTGACACTAGTTTCGGATGAATAATCACTGCATATAAATCTGGCTGCTTTGTTCTGAAGATTCGAGCCTCGAGATTAGGTAACTTAGGTGTGGATGTCAAATGATGCTTGCATATTCTAATTTTGGAGGGATAAATGTTTTGTATGCGAGTAGTTTTGTCTTGATGGGAGCTAGATACCTACTGAAAAATCTCATTTGTATGAGGAATTTCTGTGTCCAATACACATATGAATCATACAAGATATATACGAGCCCTATAAGAAACATAAGAACTATATAAGAACATGTAAGAAACTTGTAAGAAGTTTCTTATCTATTTTATATAGTTCTCATATAGTTTTTATATGGTTATTATATATCTGGTATGATTCATGTGTTTATTGAACACAAGAAGTTTCTCATACAAATGGCTTTTTCCCAAACGAAGTGTTTTTAGTGCACTATTTTTTATTTGCTTAATCCATGATAGTGAGTCCATAAAATACACGCCCAAATACTTGTACGACAATGATTGTTCTAGTGGTTAGGAAAGTAACAAGTACTAAGTTAGTGTTTTAGTGGAGGACTTAATTACGGACATTTCTTTGCATTTACATGTGTTAATGTTCATCTGCCATAGGGAACACCATGATATTGTATCTAAATCGTCTTGGGCAATATTGTGATCACTATAGGTGTATCAATTTTCCGGTAAATAACTCAAGCATCGGCGAAAAGTCTAATTGTCGATTTAATTGATGATGGTAGGTCATTGATATATATATTAGACACAATAAAGGCCAGAGTACACTACCCTTAGGGACACCTGATGCAACAGCAACGGGACGCGAATTGCCAGACAAGTATAAAAGTAATTACATTCTAAAATTGTGATGTGCTGGTTAGAAAAATGTATTGCACATAGTTTGAAAAATGTATTGCACATATTTTCCCAAACTTTTCTTAGACCTGTGATAAACCTGCATAGGTTCAGCAATTCAATGCACTCTGCCTGTTCAAATATAGTACTTGTTCTGCAGCAAGCAACCTATCTGGTTACTACATCAAAAAAACACCTGTGACCTATTTCTTGGCACTGTCATAATGTAAAAAAATTATATTTGCAAAAAGAAGAAGTACCGTAATGCCCGAACGTTGCCCCATACGCTGATGTACTTCGACATTACCGAGTCTGTGAAACGACACAGTTAGGGAGGCTAAAAACAAGTTTTGTACACAAGCAGAAGTGGGCATGGGAGCTTCATATTCAAAGTTACTTGCATTTACGATACAGAAGAGAGTCACAAATAAGAAATTGGTCACCTTTCAACACTGCGGAACGAGCCTCCTGGTATCCATAAGTTCTGAAAATATTGGTCTTGAAAAACATTTATACACATGCATCTTCGATGCTGTAGATTTCGTGACACCGAGACACACAATATCTGTGCAGCATGTTGGCATTTACGCTGTAGCACCACAAGATACCCAAGAGACTGCTACAAGGACACCGACTATCTGCACATAAACACACACACACACAGATTTACCGACTTCAGAGAGCAGTTGCCTTTGCATGAGGATGAAGCGCAAGCTTGTTGCTGGCCGGACAGGAACTAATTTGTTGAGCCTTGACCCCTTAGCTTTTTCTTTTCTCTTAGATGCTGCCTGGCACTTATAATATTGTTGTCATCTTGCAACAAAGGTTTCTCAGTTGAATGTTTTCACTGCAGTCCAACACATGCTTCAGCTCGAACTCACGATGGGTTCATTATCTCAGGCGTCAGACATACTCTTCCTTGGTCCGAGTTCGCTTCTTGACATCCGTGACGGTTGGCAGCGAGTATCTTTGATTGCAGAGTTTCAGCTTTGCAATATTGGCATATTGCAGGTATACCACGTTGCAGGTAGGGCGTCAAGTATACGCTCGCTTGGGGAGATCTTTTTAGTTTCCATCCTTGCTAGCTGTAGTGATCGTTCACAGCGTGCTCCTCAGCAGTATTTTGTTTTCATCTTCGTAAATGTGCCTTGTAGACACGTGATATTAGAAGAAGCCAGTTGCCTATACATTCCGAAGCACTCTTCTAAGTTGTCAGTTTTCAGCTTGTCCCATGGAGGCCGTACAGTAGCCCGAGTTCATCAAAGCAGTATCCAGGATGTGTATCTGACCGCTTCTGCAGGAAATAGAACGAAAAAGGATGAAATCATATTAATCCCAAAAAAGGTAATGTAATCAAAAATGAATATAAAAATACAAAACATGAAAAAAATAATGCTCTTCTTTAAAGTGCAGCTCAAGGGTTCTGTACTTGAGAGAAAACACTGGCAGTGTTTCGATCTGCTATTTTGAATCACAAACATCAAAATTATTCTTGAATTTGATGTGCCGAATGCACTATAATAATAATAATAATAATAATGCTTAATGCACGATCACAAAACGAGGTACAGAAAATGATAATGAAAATAATATGCTCCAAAGAGCTTCCTGGTGTGTGGTGGGACTCCTTGGGGAGCCTGAAGGAGCTTCAGCTAAATAATTAGTATATGGCTCTGGTGTATGGATAAGTAAACTGGTCAATGAACCATATTCCGGCTTGCGTGCACTCCAAACTAAAGCTCAGAGACCCGCTAAAATGTAGATCTTACTAGTTAGTTGTAGCGGATCCTTTCTGCGCTCCGACGAGGATACGCAGAAACGACACAATGTACTTCTGTTGTTGTTTTTAAACTGATGTGTTGGTTGCAACCGCGATAACCTATCACTTGCATACCTTGCGAAAAAAGTTTCCAATCTAACTCATAAATCAAGTCATTTTTATTTAGTTCTGCACCTGCAAGTAGCGCCAGCATTTGAATATGTTGCTTCCAGGTCACAACCAAATCACTTCCAAGCATGCATTCAGCGAAAAGTAAAAACAAGAAACGAAACCAGGGGACCTATGTTGGACTTTCGAGAAACTAGAAACAGAAGTGACGTAGTGGCAGGTGACGCGTAACCAAGCAACGGCGCACACCGCGAAACCGCCCTCTATGACGCCGTGACGACATGGCAAGATTGGCGTCTGTCACTCACTTGAGAGGCGTCAAGAGCCAACCGCCGAAGAGCGGAAGTAGCTACGCTGTCCCCCTGCCGTACCTACGCTTTCCCGGTGGTACCTATAGTCAGTTACAGGTTAAGAAGGTAGCGGCAAATGCCCCTCAAAGGGAATCGGATATCCCTCCGCCACCTTCGCATCCAATAGCGTCCCACCGTTCCCGTGACGTCGCGGCCAACGCGCGAGGAGGGACTTGCCTTTCTGTACATATTTGCTTTATCTTTGGACTTTGACTTAGCATTGTGGAAGCCACGAGAGGGAGATTAGAGTTCTCCCCCACCGACGGAAACAAATACGACTTTCGGGGATTAGCTTCCCCCCCGATGGATACAAAGGCTGCTTTCAGGGGCTCGGTTCCCTCTCCGATGAATACAAAGGTCGCTTTCTTAAAAAAGTGGGATCGGAGACAAGTTGGAATTTATTGAAGCGGAACAAGGAGCGTTTCCAGTGAACCGTCTTCTTTCGACTGCGGAGAGATTTGAAACGGGCGCATCACACTTGTGGGAGGAGCTTCTCCTACCTTCTTGACTTGTAACCGACTATAGTCCCTACGCAAGCGTCCGTTTCTCCGGCAACCGGAAAGGCATTTTCTGCTTTTAGTCAAGCGATGGCAGCCAATCCCTTGCGGCGGTGACCTTCACATCGGCTCTTTTTTAAAGAAACTTGTCAAACTAAAAAAATACACGTGTTTTATTGAAATAAACAACTGATTTTGTAGCGGTTCTAGAAAATATTAGATGCAATAAACTCGCATAAAAGGTTAGAACAACATGCGGGACGCGGATGAGCGCCTAGTTCAAATTACTGGCGCCCATGACTGCTCATGAAACCGGAGGATGTGGCCTCTCTGGTACGCGGCGCAACTGAGCTGAGCCCGGCGCTGTCCAGAGACGACAAAGTTCGTCTCTGGAACGAGCTAACCTCCCGGCTCAACTTCCTCGGGCCTCCAAGGAAGGAGCCGGAAGGTTGGAAACGCTACTTGGCCATGCGGGTGTCTAAGGCGCGGGCGCGGGCTACGGAGCTGGCGAAACAGGCGAGGTAATTTGCGTAGTCTACTCATAGTGTGGACCAAGCTATTGAATTACTTCCTTTACCCGCAGGCAAACAGGGGGCGGAGGCGCCCGGGTGCGCTCACTGGCGTCATCATACTCACGTATTTTGACGCTGGTGGGCGAGGACTCGGCCCTGGGCGCTCCCGGGTTTTCTTTATTTGAAACCAAGAGGCCTGCACTCTAGCCACAACTTGGCACCCGCCTGAAACTGGCCTCCGGGTTTGCCATTTTTCTTATATCGTAATAAAGTGGATATTTGGGCCAGTTCGTTCATTGCAAACAGAAAAAGCGACGAAAAAAACACAGGGACTGGGCCGAAGGGAAACAGGACAAGGTGCAACAATTTGCGGACTTTGGCTAATTAATTGTGGGAATTGATCCCGGCCACATATAAAACGAAGGACCGAAAACTATTCTTTCCTGCTTGCCCTAGTTTTCATTAAAAAAAATAAAAGAAATTGGTATCTCTGGCACCCCTCAACTCAACATTGAAGCGGCACCAGCTTCGCCTGTGACGTCATTCGGAGTGGCGTTGGTTTCCGGTCGGGTGCTTCTGGCTTCCGTTTCCCCAGCGCTCGCCGGCTCGCCAGGCTCGCCAGGCTCGCCGCTCTCCCGCTCTCCCGTCGATTCCCGACCAACATGGCGGCATGGGCGGACGCACTGGGCGGACGGCCTGAGCGACGTCGAGCGCAAGATGCTTGCGTATAGTAAGTCAGTTGGACTTGTGCGGCGGGCAGTCGACGCGGCGGGCAGTCGAAGTCGAGGTCGAGACACCAGGAACAATATCGGTACCACGATACTACGGACCACGACCAACGCACTCCGTCGAGCGAAGGAAAGACGAAACGTCCGGGTTGCTCGTGTAGCCGCCGTAGGCGCCTCGGGCGTCGACGGATGACGGCGACGACAGGTTTGGTTGACTTGCGGTAGATGGCGCCACAAATCTTTTAGCGGCAATATTAGGCTTTTGAAGCGTTTCTGCATGCCTAAACAACAAGATTTTTTAAACTTAACCTTAAATCAAGCTTACAATTGCCTAACACTATCACTTACAAAAACCACTCCGAATGACGTCACACCACAGGTTCCATTTGCGGCCACCATGTGGCCGCCGGTTGGGAAAAAAAGCGTTTTTATTTTGCGATTACGCAGCGAAATAGAGGTATTTTGGGGTATGGTGGCACTTTTTCTCTTACTTATGCCGAAGTAAACAATATAAAAAATACAAGCTGCACATTCTTTCAGTGTTAAAATCATTGCACCGCCCCTTTAACTCGGACGCTTGAAGCATCGTCACAAGCCAAGATTGCGCTTCTGGCATTATTTTCGGTCCGTATTGTCAGTGCGGGAATCTTTACATGACCCATTGGAAATAATGAATAAATAGGGTGACCATATTCCCCAAGGTAGAAAACGGGACATCCCAGCAAGGGGGGGAGGGGGGTGGAAGGGGGGGGGGGGGGGCGTTTTAAAGATTGGGAGAAAAACTTTAATGAAATAACTCCACTCATTTCAAAACGTTACCATATTGCACTAGGGCCTGAAAAACAGTCGCACTCACGGTTCAGTTGCATGCACATAGGTCCTGCTTCGGGTCCTTCGTTGGTGTGGGCGTATTTTGCAAACGACTGAAGTTTTCTAAGCCGGACTTCATACTGCAAGACTCGACTGTAAAAGTCTGTGCACAAATACATATATAAAAAAATCATGTCCCGAAAACGGGACATGATTCCTTATTTGGACAAAAAGACGGGACGGCAGAAGCGAACCTCAAAACGGGACTGTCCCGGCCGAAACGGGACGTCTGGTCACTCTATGAATAAACAAAGGCACGTGTCCGTGCTGTGCAGAGAAGAGGCACGTACAAGAAACGACACCAGGTTGCGACGTAAGAGCTCAACTTCAAAATGTTTCTTTTTTTCGTATTTACAACAAAATTAGTTTAATTAAACATTCAAGGACAAAAGGCAATAAACTCTTCTGTAAAAGTCATCATGTTTCGCTTTTTGTTTTCGGCCTCCTCAAGGCAGAATTGACGGCTCTTTAAACAGCAGAACTACATTTTGCACAAATTAAGTTGTTTTTTGTGCAAGATATTTAGTTGTACGGCCCGAAACTTTTTTTTGTGCATAATATTCATAGGGTTGCCAATAAGATGTTTAATCACCTGCAGCAACGAGATAGTTTGTAACCAAATCAAAAAGGCTAAAATTCTCATATATTAACGTGTTTTTTTTTTAATTGCTTCAAGCGAATATTTATGATCCTTATTACACAACAATCAAAATACCATGTGGTTTTTAGGAATAAAAATAGTCCACTGTTTTATAAAAATATCTTAATTTTCATCAATTAATAAATGACTCCTAGTTTCACTCTTTTTTTACGAGTTCAAACCGCCATCACCCCATGAAATTTGTTTCTCGTCAAAAATATTTTAGAGAAGCACCACAAACATTATGGTGAAGAACCTTTAATTTTATATTAGGAATCGGAGGTCGCCGTGGGACCTTTGGCATGGCATGAAGAAGTCCAGGTCAGCTGATGCGGCCCGTCGATTAGGCATCGCGTTTCGGAGTGTGAGGAGCCGCCCTCGGGTACAAAGGGCACAACGTGCCTGCTATGGCGACGCATTGGTGGCATCTCCGATTAGTACACGATACCCGCCGTTTTTTTCCTTACAGCCAGAAAAGAGGGACGAGGGGAAGCGGGCAGCAAACTCTGTTGTTTCTTTGGACCTAATCGCTTCGGCTATCGTCGCAGGTGGCGTGCTGTGCGGGGAAGAGTAGCGCCGCCGGGTAGTGGTGCGAGAGTTCAACTTCAAAAATTGTTTTCTCACTTTAAACAAAAATTACTCTGATTAAACTTTCAGAATCAAAAGACGATCAATCGTTCTTCCAAACCCACCATATTTTGTATTTTTACTTGGACCACCTCAGGGTGGAATAAACGGCTGTTTATGCGTCAAAACACACTTTTTGGCAACCTCAGGATTTTTGTTTTACTGCAAAGTGTTTAATTCGGCGGTTTAAAATATTTTTATAGGTTATATACCTAGAGGGCAACCAGTAAACAGTTATATTAGGTCCCGGGAGCAATTATATATTGTTTAATAAAATAACAAAAATGTTTATTTTTAAATAAAATTATGCATTTTTTTTAAATATTTAAATTAAACAAAACTGCACAAACTCAACCACATTGTAAGCCGACAACCGTGCAAATTTAGGAAAAAAATATTGTAGGGTATTTCATAAAAAAGCTGATTTTTCGTAAATTATTGAGTGATGCCTAGTTTCACGCTGTTTTCAAAAATTAAAATCGCGCTCACGTCGTCACAAATTTTTTTTCGTCAAAACTATTTTAGGGTATGGCTACGGACATTGTGGCCGAAGCCCATGAATTTTTTTTTAGAAATCGGAGGTGGTGGAGCGCAACGTCTGGGACGTTTCACATGAAATGTTCCGGAGACGCGCGGACGAGTGAGAGAGAGTACGTCAGCATGGTGACGTATTAAGGGGTGTCCAAACAGGACACTACAAAACTCACGACTCCGGCAAATCGTGCCGCGCTCTGCCGCGATCCGCTTCCGGCCGTCGGAGGGAAATTTCCCTCCGTGAATTCTTCCCGGGGGGAAACTTCCCTCCGTCAAATCTCCCACTCGCTTTCTCCACGGCGGCCTTGCTCTGCTTATCACGTGGGTCCCGGAGAGCCACTCACACGCTCTGTTGGCTGTCGGTCAATCGCTCAAGGCCTCCGCTCGCAGTACGGAACCGCATCGGACGCCATCACGACGAAAGTGAATCTCGACAAAGAAAGCAGATCCGAGGCGGGCGAAACGCACCCTTTGACGCAGGAATGTCCCAAATCCACCCAAAGCAGGACCTCCTTGGCCTTCGAGCCGAGGCGACGGCGGAACGCGAGGGCGTTGGCGATGTGAGCCAGACGCAGGTGGCGTGTGACGTCAATCTGAAGAGGAGAGCAGTCGTGATCGTAAAAATTTTCACGACTCCTGCAAACATTTTCACGACTCCGACAGACCGTAAAAATAGAAGCGTCCGCTTCAATTTTCACGATTTGTCGGAGTCGTGCGTTTTGTAGTGTCCTGTTTGGACACCCCTTTAGGGAGTTTTCGTAGACCGCGATTCCCTTCCGCGAAGCCCTCCGCAACGAAGCAACCGCAACTGCGCCTGCGCACCGATGGCCTTGACTGTAGAGTTCCGGCTAGCGTAGCTGGTTGCGGAGAGCGTTGCGGGACAGCAGAAACGATCTACGAAAACTCCCTATTTTCTCCGACACGATTCGGAGCGACCGGGCTCGAAGTCGGACGGCTTCGCCCGGAACGTCCGCGGCTCACGCCTTCTCGGGGGAGGGAAACCAGTGGCTCCCACAAGTTTTAATCTGTTGACTTGGCCGTTGAAGCTTTCTTCATCAATTGGACGCATCAAGCGCCCGCCCTAAAAAAGTCCTGCGTCCACTTGATGAAGGAAAGCTTCAACGGCCTGCCTCCTCGCTCGCTGTGCTCCGGGCCGACCCGAAAGTCCGGGCCCGGGCCGGGTATCACAGGTGGTTTCCGGACCCGGGACGGGCCCGGGCCAAGTAGTACGGATTGTTTCCGGGCCCTGGCCTGGCTCGAGGCGGGAAATACGCAAATGCTGAATTTCTTTTAATCCATCGCGACTTTAGTTCATACTGGACTGCGTAGAATCTGACTCGTATACGCTGTCGAGACACATAACGTCTTGACAGCGTCTTCCATGCAAATTAGGCTAATTAAACAAATAAAATGCACCAACACCCAATGACAGCTTTGAATTTAAGAGATGAGGCACGCCTTGGCCTCTTACCGGGCCGGGCCTGATCAGGTAGGCATCCCATCGGGCCGGATACGGGCCGGGTCTGATTAAACAGGTATCCCGTCGGGAAGGGTTCGGAGACTAAGAGTCAGAGGGCCCAGGCCGGGCCGGGCCTCAAAAAGTAGGCCCGTGCAGTGCTCTAATTCTGCTCCATTAGTTCGTCTGCGGTGTACTTGTGTAGACGGGCGGGTTTTGCTATTGCCACAGTTGCGACCGCCGACGATGTAGATGCTTGAAACGCCGCCATGTTCGTCCGCGTCGAGAGGAACAGAAGCGGCCGAGCCGCCGTATTCCTGGCTCGCTGCGCCATGGGTTGGCATTCCTTGAAACTATGACGCGCGCTAGCTAATGGGATCCTCGTTCCTTGAGACTATGACGCTCGCCAGCCAACAGGAGCCTATCCATCAAATCGCTGCTACAAACGACATGGCTTCGCTCCATTGGGAGGGGAATTTAGGTGCCGTTTGGCGCGGCTTCAAAAACTGATAGCGCCGGTTCACTCCATGGCTACAGTTAATGCTTTCGCATTAAAAGATTATGTTCACATTAAAAGACAACGGTCGACGTGGGCACTTAGGATATTTTTTTTAAAAGCAAGCCGGAACCAGGCCGGGCTTTAGCTGTAACTAACCTGGAACTTTAGCTGGAACCGGAGCCGTTAATGTTGAGAGTATGGTAAGAATAGGGCGAAAATAAGTCACGTCATTAGCCTAAATAGTTTTAATGACCTTTGGCGCGATGATTGACAGCTCTTGTGACCAACCACTTGTCACAAAATGTATTGAAGTATTTCATTCCAGCACGCTGGAATGAAATTTGCGGCTTTTCGTAACTGAAAGGGCAACGCACGTGGCGTTGTCGTCATGGCGACATTCAGGGCGCACTCAATCTTTCTTTTGATTGCACTCGCGGCCGCGGCAACGTTGGCCGCGGCCACGGCCGAAGAAGCAATACAAAAAAAAAAAAAAAAAAAAAAAAAAAGCTAGTGTTGGGGCGAAACTTTTTCTGAAGCAAGTTTCGGACCCGAAACAGAGGTTTCGGAAAGTTTCAGAAGAACGGCCAAACCTCGGTGTTTTTCGGATAGAATGGATGGATGCTAACGGCTGTACCTTTTATATTGGGCGGTAGCTCGCGCCACCTAGCTTAGAAGTTAAGAAGTAAAAGTTTGACTTCTTTCCTTTGCCAATTTGCTTACCCTCTGCAATTTCGTACCTATCACCAGGACGACATTTGAGGAATCGGGTAAAAAAACTAAAAGCTTCACCCCCCGCCTCTTCCTCCCGGCCATTTTTCCTCCGGTCAAACCAAGTCGGCGTTGCCACGGCACTGGGCCCACTGGAAGGCAGGGCGGAGACTTTGGGGCGCGGGGAGCCACGCGGGGGGGAGTCCCAATTTTCCTCCCGCTTGTCCCCAGTTGTGTCAGCTAGTTGTACGTTATTCAATTCTCCCTAGACAATTTCCGCCAGTCTTCCAATCTCCTTTTTGTAATTAAAATGCACTTATCCATTCTCGTCTGCAAACCCCAGCGCTCCGGCCCAATCCGTCGCCCTTTCCGGGAGGGCGGGAGCAAGCCCTGTGCACCTCAACATCACATGTTCTATTGTCTCGTCCTCCCCTCGGCATGCGGCACAACGCGTATCGATTTCCCCATACTTTGTCCTCAATACCCCTGTTCTAGCCTCGAATAACAACGCTCCCCGTGAATTATCACACCAATGTTCCTTCCTTATCTCCTGGTTTTGTCTTCTATACATAATTAAAGCTGATTTTCCCTGCATTGTTTCCTCCCTTATCTTTCTCTCGGCTTCTTTTACTTCCTTTTTCACAGAGGTATAGTCTGTTCTGCACCCGCACTTGTCTGTTGGTATTTGAATTTTTGTTTTCGGGTTCGGTTTGTCCATTTAGTGTTCAAACTTTTCATGTGCAGATGCTTATATACCTTTTCTCGTCCATCGTGTATCCTCAATTACGTCTAGTCTTTGTTCAAATTCAACTACTGATCGCCCCTTCTAGCCTCGAAAGATTCCCAGCCCGTCTCCCTGCACTCCTTCATTTGGTGTAATTCCCACACGCCCCAGTGCCAGTCTGCCCACGCTCCTCTGCCGGATCTCTAAGCTCGACTGGACCTCAGAATTCATACATAATACCGCATTACAAGAAAAGACAAAAAAAAAAAAAGGTGCTTTTGACACTTTTCCATATTCCCCTAGCTTCATATCTATTGTAATTCCATAGTGCATTCTTTTTTTCATTTCTTTAGCATTTTTTCTTCCTCTTCTTGTATTGTTTACCCTCATTCAGCCGCACTCCTAAGTATTTATACTTCTCTATGTGTTTTATTATGTTTGTGGAGTTTCGGAGCATTGCCAGAGTGGCCAGACCACATTATTGAGCATGGCAACATTTTCAACAAAACAATCTTGTAAACCACATTAAATAATTAAAATATTAAATATAAATTCTTAATTTAACAAAATATGCTTGTTCAGATAAAATCTAGGATACACAGAAATAAAATAACGGACGGCACAACACAAGATGTTGAGATTTTGTGTCGGTCAAAATGATTCCGATTTCACAACTTCCATTATACATAGCCACGTCAAGTAAACGAAAAAAACACACACAAAAAAAAACGGGCAAGTAGGTGTAATTGATTATCATTAAACGCAACGCTCGTTTTCATAGCATCAATAGCTTGACGACGTGTGTGGCGTTCGTTCCAAGTGCCGGGAGCGTTGCGGTTTACGTTGGCACAACACAGGTGGCATGTGGAAGTGACTGTCGGAAGATCTCCGACAAATCTGTGTGATGCAATCGAGAATATGCGCACGTGCTACCGCAGGCGCCCGATTTTTACGGCCCTTTTTGGGTCGAGCCTGGTTATTTCAGACGCCCTATAATTCCCCAAAATTGGTCTTGTTAAAGTTTTATCACAAAAGGATATTTGCCAACAAATAAGTGGCTTATAAGTTGATTGTGTTAAATAGTTCGTCAGTGAGACTAACCGCCGAATTCAGAAACCTCACTCAAACTACACTCAAACTGACGGGCCCCTCCACTTCCTCGAGGAAGGCGCGAGGGCCGGCGCTGGCCAATCGCGAGGACGGATCCGCCGTTGCGATTGGCCAGCGCCGGCCCTCGCGCCTTCCTCGAGGAATTGAAGGGGCCCTTCAGTTTGAGTGTAGTTTGAGTGAGGTTTCTGAATTCGGCGGTAAAACAACTCTGAGGCCACTTGACTTTATTCAATATTCGCCACCATTTCCGGATCCCTAAAGCAATCTATACCAGCTAAAAAAAAAAAAAAAAATTAATACAGCTATTGCAGAATGATGAAAGATTGTGTTAAAAAGTACTTATACTTTATTTTGAAAGTACATAGTATTTATAGTACTGGCGTACTTACTACTTTGCTTGAAGTACACAACCTCCAATTTAGTTTGTACCTTACTTCAAGCACATTAATTTACCCAAATGCTGTTTTTTTTATTGTTTTTTTTTTTCGAAGGTGCTACACACAACAATGTTTGCGCCGTCCAGGCATAAAAACGTCAGAAGGGAAAGTGTGCAGGCGAGCTGGTTAAATGACATAGTTGAAAAATGTGTTTTATGTTCCTCTGCGCAACATCACTGCAGAGCAACACGCAATACAATTCGCGTTACCACTGCCTTTGCCACAGTAGTGTGAGAAAGAGGCAAATGATCTCATTGTTTGCACTTGCTGGTAATGTAACGTTTTTTTTCTTTCTTAAAGCCCCCCCCCCCCCCCCTTCCCCCAAAAATTAATTATTTACATTATTAGCAAGTGCCAACAATGAGATAGGTTCAGATAGGTTTGAACCTTTTCAGAGAATGGGGCGAGAGCCAACCTGCCACTCGAACGACGGGCAGTGCGAGCGGGACAGTTGTTTTTCCTGTTTTTAATTGCTTGGGCAGTTGTATTTATGATCGTAGAAACAAACTTGTCCGAACAGGATACTCTTGTACAGCACCTGCCAATAGATCGTAGGACCTTGCAGTGATGACTTCGTCTGTCAAACGACAGGGAGCGTGCCACGCACTGGCGATGTGTCGCATATCGCAGACACTCCGAGGGCTTCAAAAGCAACACAAAAAATCAGCATGTTGAGTGCGATTCCTTTAATGTGCTCCAAATTCTTTCCCTAGGCTATATACAACCTGCTCATAGTGGCTCAAACCATAGCAGACATAAAAAAACTGGGCAATTAAGGGCAGTTATTTTAATAGCAAACGTAACGCCGCTGTACTTCAACGAGTGAGAAAGCCGCACCCATTCTTTTGAAGATGCGAGCAAAGTTGCTTCTCTGCAGAAACGCTACAACGGCACAAGACCCCCAGCATGTTCCCTGATAGTCGAAAGCAGGCAGCACCAGTCGAATTTCAATTGTCCGAGGCAGCGTCTGAAACGAGGGCCTCGGCCTTATTGTCCGGGAATATGACCGACATCTGGATGGGACGGTGTGGGAATTCGGCTTGCTTGCAGGTGAGCTTCAGAAGCTGATGAATGACTACGTTGCGGGCATCCACTTCTTCCTGAAGGTTGTGGTGCTCTTCGAGCAATGGTGCCAGCTCAAATGAGATCTCTAGAAGAAACAATTTACATTTGAGAAATGGTTTCTTCTGAGGAATAGAAAGGAGCACTACCAAAGCAGTATGCGTCTTTACAGTAAAGGTCTGTTTTCTCGCAGCCCCTCCTGTTCAGCCATCTCTCCCTGCTCACAACTTCCTAATTTTGGAGGCTTATAACTGATTCAAACGGAGTTTGACTGCATTTATTTTACTGCAGGCATAATAAATATAACATAATGGCATCATCCCTGAAACGAGGCCTGTCCTTATAAAATATTCGCCAAATAAGGAATTGCTCTCCCCAGTTGATTTTATGAAGCACGACTTTTCATATGTTCGCTTATAAACAGTGACAGCAATGCCTCAATTGGGACCAAAGTAATTTTGCCTGCATATTGCATTCAAATAATGCTGTGATCTTAATAAAAATATGTGCTAGAAATATCAGTTTCACTGCATCGGCAAAGATGTGGCACCAAGTACAGCTGTTACACAACTTGTGTTCACATTCACTCTTAAAAATATGCATAGAAAGCAAGCTTTTTTATGTGCACATGTAGCTTATTTAGATTGTTCTTACACACTCACTACATCTCCCTTTAGGTCACTTCCCAGAAACAACTAAGGTCAGCAGATGGATGCCTCCTGGTGGCTTGTCGCTATCCCGTTCTACCAGGCGGTAGCTTTTAAAACCTAGCCCAGAGCACTTGGACCCTCCTCAATCTTGTCCTGAATTATTTCATTCATTATAAAGTCCACCATCACTGTAACCATCAATGCTGCGAGTAAGTTTATACTTCCCTCGACCTTTTTAACCTTCTCCTCCGGACTGCTATTCGGGGTAAGCTGAACCAGACCCTGAGCCTTCATAAGCCACAGGCTCTACTGTTTCCTTTTTTTTAGTTTACTGTGCAATGTGTGTATATTTTTTGTATGTATTGGTTCTCAACACTTTAATTTTGGCCTCAAACAGGATCGAAGACTGTAAATTACGAAATGTACTTTTTTTTCCTGTTGTCTTATTCTTCGTGACCTGGACATAGAGCTGATTTCCCTTCCATTCTTCCCTCTCAAATCTGCCTCTTGGTTGTTTTCTGTTACATTTTCACAGAGCTACTAGTTTGACCAGTCAGATCACTAGTCTGCAAGCATTTAAATCTCAGCGTATAGGTTTCACTCCTTAATTTTGAACTTTTCATGTACAAATAGGTACATGTAGCACTTCTCCCACCCACAATCTATCCCTTATTGTGGCCAGTCTTTTGTCAAAATTTACCGTAACATCTCGAGAGATATGCCCCACCCCCGAAAGATACTGTACAAACCTTAAGTGGGCGCGAATATTTCGATTGCCCATGGAGCCAAATTCCAGCCTTTAGATATCGCGAAATTTAATGGTCGCGAATATGACCCCGCTGCCCAGTTCGTGAAAAATCAGGGCCACCAACATAAAGGGTCTTACAGTAACCCACCCCTATGTTTTGGCTTGATTTGATATTTACTTTTAAACACCGAAAGATAGCCCACTCCTAGTCGTTGTAGTGTTCGGATCAATGATGGCCTCGGCGTAAATGCGGCAATACTCCGTTTCAGTTTAAGTCCAGACGCAGCCGATGCTACAAGAGCGAGCATGTGGCCCTGAACAGTGCTAGCACAGCACAAGCACGCGTGCTTGGCAGGGACATTGAGAACCCGGAACTCGCGCTTGTAGCATCGGCTGCGTCTGGACTTCAGCTGAAACGAGGTATAGTTAGCTATGGCGGGATATAAGCGAACATTGCCGACTGGGAGGTAGAGTCATCTTTGCTTGACTGTCCCTTGTTGCGATAACAAGTATGGCAAATTTAGCGTTTTTTCAACTTTCCTTGATTGTACACCGAAAGTGAGCCCGCTCCTTATTTTAACCCGATTTGCTCTAAATTTTAGGTGGGCTATCTTTAGGATGTTACGGTAGTTTTATGATGGCCTCTCCACCCTCAAAATATATATCCAGTCCATATCCCCCCCGTACTCCTGCATTTGGAGTTCCCGAGGGCTCTCAATGCCGACCTGCCTATTCTCTTTTACCCGAGTTTAAAGCTTGAATTTATGACACCATGCACAGGACTGTATTACCCAACAATAATCCCGACATCATGACTCCTCTCCATCCACCCTTAGAAACTTTATATCTATTGTAACTCTGTACCGTAAAATACCGAACATGTACCCAAGCCACACAAGGTGTTCGCCTAAGCTACATTTAAAATGTCTGAAAACAATGCAAAGATCATATCAAGCACCCATCCCATACCTCTGGGCCCACCTAGATACTCCTCATCAGCCGTTTCTCCAAGCACCCTAGTGCAAAGTGGGGAAACCTAGCCTATCCTGTGCCCCTTATGAATTTTTTGCTCTCGGAGCTAACAAGTACCCCCCCTTCCAGTTTTTCCAAACTACCTCACAATTTTGATTGGGCACTTGCTCGGCATTTTAAGATAGTACACAATGTTTCATAACAGCCAAATTAATGTTGTCTTTGTCCAGTTTTCTACTTTTAAGTCTTTCTAGACAGTTCAATCATTTAGCCATACCCCCCGATACATGTACACTCAAGCCTACTTTGATGTTTTCTATAATTCCTTCTACTCCCAAGACTATCATTCAGCTATTATTCACTGATTTGAACATATGCTTACGTTTGATAAGCAGGGCGAGTTCAGCACACAGCTGTTGCAGTTGGTCACAGTCGAGCTCATTCACTGAAAGAGTGATGCATTACAGCAGGCGTATCAGAAAGAGATTGTTACATCTACAACAGCTAAGACGCTAAATTAAACTCTCTGTACTCGTTTCAACCTCAATAGCCACACTGAAAAAGTTTGGCTCCTCACGGAATGTTGCGATGTCCCCTTGTGTGGGGAATTAGTATACTTGTATGAGCATTTAGGATCAGCTATTCCTAATATTATCAAAATGTGCACATTTCAAATGCAAAAAAAAAAAAAAAAAAAAAAAAAAAAACATTACTTTCTGTGACAACCCAGTCTTTAAGAACGGCTTTGTGCAGCGTATGAACCATGCACAGGTTAGCTTCAGCCCATTAGAGCCGTAAAATGAAGTATCATGTGTTTCCCTCAGTTTTTATAATTAGGGTTCCGGGTTTTTAGATATTACCGGAAATACCCGGAAACACTAGCCAGTAAATCTTTTGCCAATTTGAATTTATCACAGAACCAAAATCACAATAACAAAAAAAAAAAAAAAAGCGGGAAAAGAAGTTTTGGGTCGGTGGTCCTGAAAAGAGGCTACTCTATTCATTTTTCTTTTTTTACCCTCTGACGATTTATACTTGTTTTCACCTCAAGAAAAAAGGACGTCTTGCGCATTGTTCATACGCCCGGCGAAATAGTTCTTACAAGACTTGGTGATCGGAGGAAGAAGCGATACTTTTGGCGCTTGTAACGTGTACGTCTTGATAAGATAACAAATATGTAATTTAAAGTGAACCTACATATATCTTAATAATCAACATAAAGAGGAAAATTAGTAATGCTCCGCGAAGAGCCGGACTCTTTTTTTTTATAATTCTTGAGTTCAAAACGAGTATAGATAAAATATTAAAAAAAAATGTATATATAAAAAAAAAAAAAGACTTGTAAATATTTATTTCGGATTTATTCAAGAAATATCAATACAGTGATGTCTCGTTAACCTGGACCCCGTTTATTTATATCAAGTTTGGTTGCATATATTTGCAACACTGGGAAGGCCGTTTCGCCAGCCTGCTTGTTCGTGGGGCTGTTCACGCATCACCTTGAAGGTGTTGATTCGTGCGTTTTTTGTCCTTTAATCTTAACATTACTATCGGATGTCGCAGAAAAGCAAACGTCGAAGTTGCAGGCACTGTTGCGTACCGGACTGTCGCAACCCGAAAGCCAGGCGTGAAGCTCCGCAGGTTCCCGTCGAGATCGTGGGAAATACAACGCCGTCGGAGATTAACAAATGCCGTAAAAGGTGTAAAATAAGCATTGTGTTCGCACTGCGTGACTTGAGATGGGTTTCTAAATGTGCGATCTAACTCGATATTTGAAATTAATGCGCTCGTCTCTCGGCGTTGTCTTTGCATTCGAAGCGACTCTCTACAGTCAGGTTAGCCCTTTGACATTCTCACTGCTCTCTGCTCCGCGGACACATCTCGACCGAACGATGCTTTGTGGATGTTTGAGCGTTACCGGAGTGAGCGTTTTTTAACGCTTCGCCGGTTGCAGAGCGGACTGTCGTTTGCGCCTTTAGCGTGATCGCGTATCTACCCAAAATGATTACTCTATTTCGATCCGTGTCTGTGCGGTTCTAACTTCGTCCCCGCTGCAAGGAAACGGTCTACTCAAGAAATAATAATAAAAAAAGCACCGCGAGAACACCGCGAGAAGGAGTTATCCATTCGGTGTTTATTTGTGCTCTATGTAAAAGAGAACAACATATTTAATCGACGAAAACGAGCATCAGCTTGCGACGAGCAACTGCGTACGACACCGTCCAAACTACACGCAGCTTGCACGAAAAACACATGGGAAAGTAAATGTCGTTTTGATCGAATGTTATGCACCGCTTGGCGAATCGGCTCGTGATGCTGGCTCTGATGATGATGCTGGCGCAGCGTGGAGCATTAAACACGCGGATTGGCCGAGCTATAATGTCATTTTGCTTAAATGCCATTTAACGCGCCCGTTTGACAGGGGTATTAGTTGTCTTCAACACGACGAGGGTACGGGAAACAAGCTGATCCACAAAATGAGGTCAGCTATTCACCCGAGAAGAGTTGGAACAAAAAAGAAAAAAAACAACAAAAGGTATGTAAGGGTGGAGGGAGGGGGTGGGACGCTCTCAGTTCCGCTTTCGTAGAGGAGAGAAGGTCGACGAAAGCGCGAGACACATGCGCGAAAAATCCATCCAATCCGACGTCCGATCCGGCAATACGACTGCCTGATCCGAAAAATTTGGTCGCTTCAGGCGTCGGATCGGCGATCCGACGTGCGTCCAGCCAATGACAGCACAGCTAGCGCGAACGTCATGATGACGCACTGGGTCTGGCGGGACGAAGCGAACGCGATAACGGGACGGGCGAGGGGAAGCCGGAGGCGTGGATCCCGCCGACCCATTCGAGAAAAATGACCCCGGCAAAGAACGCACGCGCTAGCGAGAACAAGCTAATAGGGAGTTTTCGTAGATCGTTTTCGCCGTCCCGCAAGGCCCTCCGCAACCCGCTACGATAGCGGGAACTCCACAGTCAAGGCTATCGGCGCGCAGGTGCAGTAGCAACTTCTTCGTTGCGGAACGCTTAGCGGAGGGGGCAGCGCGGTCTACGAAAACTCCCTAATAACTTCGCTTGTGCAAGCTAAACCGTCAATCTAAGACCACAGATCTATGAACGCGGACCTCCGCTGGAGTGCTTGGATCTCCTGGGCGGAGCCGAAGGGATCGTCGTGTCGCATGCAAGGTCGGAAGCGTGTGTCTCAAACTGTCGCGTGCGGCAATTCGGAGCGGCGTTCGGACTGTCGGATCGGACGTCGGATCGGACGATTCTGTCGTCCATGTGTCTCGCGCTGAAGTCTTTGGTTCTCTGATTTTAAGCCGCGCGTAAACAACGTACGGTTCTGCTAGTTCCCGTTTTGTGTTGTCTCAACCTATTGAAGAAAGCACCTACTAAAACTCCCTAATGCTAGAACCACAGATGCCTACACATCAATATAATTAACGTTTGATACATTTTTAAAACTGTCGACAGTGTAGTGCGCCACAGCATAACGCTCAGATTTGGCCGCCGGCGGCGCTGTCTATTTTAGCCGTCCCAGTGTTGCCTCATTTGGCCACGGTGGCGCCGATAACCAACCAACAGTGGCTAAATAAACACATGAATTTTTGTTTCTTCATTATGAACAATTCACATTATGGACAACTTTTAGAAGGAACGGAGATGTCCATATATTATCGAGACATCACTGTAATCAAAATCAAACACACACACACACGCGCGCGCGCACACACGCACACACACACACGCACACACACACACACACACACACACACACACACACACACACACACACACACACACACAAAATAAAAAAAAAATACTTGACGGTTTTGCAAAAACGTCCGAATAATCAAAGTACGTCTGAAATTTTATTTTGAGAAATCCGTCGCAAACTGTAAACCAACTTTTACATTCCAGCAGCATATGTGACAAGTTGTGGGATTAGGCCACGATTTTGCATTACCCGCCTAGCTGCAATATTTTTCAAACTTTTCTGGTCACACTTTGAAAGTTAACCCACTGCTTATTTTCATCCAATTTTAAGTGGTCATTCTTTCGCGATGATACGCTAAAAGCAAACTCCAATAGACACAGTATTTCTTATTAAAATGAAGCCCAAAAAGAATCTATGAATTTTACCAAAAATAAACTCCGGAAACCTATAATCCAATTTAGAATAGACTACTTCCATAAAGCCCTACATGCAACACGGCGCGCGTTGCACTCTGGGAACTAGTTGGCCGGCCAGGGAGGAGGGTGGCATGGTTTCGGTTTCGATCGACACGTCGACAAGAGATTATACACAGAGCGTGGGCTATTAACGGCCGTTATCTTATGTTTTCTGGTCCCGAGAGCGTCATTTGTGGTCTCTAAACTAACCTAAATGGCCAGACCTCGAAGCTTTAGGCAAGCCCGAGACGTATAGCTTGTCTTAACTCATGCTTGTTGTATTTTTGTACTTGAGCCTTTCTGTTAGCGTTCCAATCGAGGTACAGTCGGGGACAAAAGTCTCCAGGACACGCGAGCTGCGACTGAAACGCATTGCTCTGCCATCTGCCGGCGGGTCGCCTGGTTTCGAGATCGCAGAAAAGCGCATGCGCGTCCTACTGTGCCTGCCAACCAGGGTTGGGCAGTATCGCGATACAAATGTATCGCGATAGTATTTTAGAAATACATTTCGTATCTGTATTTCTGTATCGCGATACATTTTTTTCACCAGTATCTGTATTCCTGTATCGAAATACATTTGGAATGTTTCTTTGTATCGCGATACAATCAGGATCAAATGTATTTCGTTACATTTCTTGAGAAATACTCCCCCCCCCCCCCCCCCCCCCCCCCGGCCCCGAAAAAAAAAAAAAAAAAAGTTCAAACGCATTTTCTTTTTTTTTTTTTACTTCTGAGGGCACCAGAGTCAAGGAGATGCGGGGGCAGTGTTTCTATGCTGGTTACTTTTGATTCTGCAAACTATTTTTTTACGCGTCCTCTTCTCTCTTCTGAGAAGTGTTGCGTAGTTGGGGACTCGAACCAGGTGGCGTGCCAGGAGTGGAGTCAGAGCATCTTCTGCCGCAGGTCCTTAGGTAGGGATTTCTTGAGTCATTGTTTGCTGGCATCCAGTGCCCGCTGCTAACCGCCCCTCTCGCCTTAGCGTACAGAGTACACCCAGCCGGCAAAACTGAATCACATTCCGTTGCAGCACGAGCGTGGCGGTGGTTGACATGAAATATTAGGAATACTCACGCTGTGAAGTTCAACACATATTCGAATGCATCTGCGGCTGCGCCCATAACATTGCACGGCTCAAGGGTACGTCATCAGCCGACGTGAACATGACCCGTTGCTCTGGTGATCCGAAACCCAGAAGGAGGCCAGAAGTGGCCTCTCTGTGCCATCCCAGACTACGTATTCCCGCGACTCGTCTCGAGACTGCTGTTTCTCGGACAGCTCGCACCTGTGCCGGCAATATCAGCTCGCAATCCACGAGGTCTCTGGTTGGATAATGCTAGGCAAAACTTGAGGACTGCAATCCGTGCGTCGGTGGCGGAGGGTCGGTAGTAAGGACTTTCAGAACAAGGATGCTACCGTATCGTTTTTTCAACCGTAACAGAAGATAACACATGTATACCAAGGTGCTTCCGGTGGTCCACTATTCTCAAAAATTCCAAATGACACTGTATGCACGATCTTCAACCAGGTAACCTACAACGAAAGTACGTATTGTCCTTTCATAGAGCAGCGTGGTAAAGTTTCATGTTCAAGGCCACACCTACAGATAAAGAATATTAGTTCATTCCACCGTGACGTCATGCGATTAATGTTGACAGGATTCCCTCGTCACACAGACAAGATGTCATGGAAGGGACCGCGGTCAGCCCTTGATGGAACGTTTTTTTGGGCCCATTGAAGACTCCTTGTCGTCCGAAACCACTACCTTCACGGCAAAGTGGCAGGCCTACAGGAAAGTAATTTCGGGATCGAAAACATCCACTTCAAGCTTCATCTCAGTTGGCGTCTCAAAAAATTTGGAAAATGTATTGCACTATCAGTATTTTTGTATTTGTATTTCTGCCCTCCCTAAGATGTATTCCTGTATTTGTATTTCCAAATACTTTTTGCCTCTTTTTAAAATGTATTTCCGATACATATCGCGATACATTTTTACTAATGTATCTTAGTATCAGTATTTTAGCTACTATTTTGATGTATCCCAGTATTTCTATTTCCAAATACATGTTTGAGTATTTCTGCCCAACCCTGCTGCCAACATGTGCGCTTTCCCGCTCTTCTGCGGCACGGCGCCTAATTCGGAGTCGAGCGCCTGGTACCGCCTCGGAGATAGCGCTTACTGACATGGCACCTATAAAGCAAGAAGTCACGGCAGCTCAACAAAGCGATAAGCTCAACTGGTTATAAAGCAAAATGCGCTGACAAGGCGAATTGCGGCGCAGTGTCCCAGGCGGTATCTCGAGTTTCGGAATGTGTAGCAGACGCTCGTCAACCGCCAGCGCTATCCCCGAGGCGGTACCACGCGCCCGATTCCGAGTTAGGCGCTGTGCCGCAGAAGGGCAGGAAAACAGACATGTTTGAAGGCAGAGTAGGACGCGCATGCGCTTTTCTGTGATCTCGAAACCAGACGACCCGCCGGCAGATGGCAGAGCAATGCGTTTCAGCCGCAGCTCGCACGTCCTGGAGACTTTTGTCCCCGACTGTACGTGGACGAGCCAGTGCTGGAATTCTCGAAACTGCGAAGCTCGGGGATCTTGCTTGTGTACGAATCGACAAGCTGTAGCAACCAATAAGTATGCATGCATCGAGCTCGGGCCTTTACTTTAGTGTTGTTGATCAGAAAGTTTGTTTGTTTCGTGCGTCCATAGACGAAATATCACTTTTTGCAATTACTGTTTTTCTTAATACGCCTGAGTACGCGAGGTGAAACTCGGAGGCGCCATTGAAAAGCTCAATTTTAACACACTTCTTATCTCCTATCTGTACTGACCCGCAGCACTGCACGAAGTGAGGTCCCCACCCGCTTGGGCATTCCACTAATGTTCAACATGGCGTATGCGCATAAAGTTATCCTGCAATCATATAGGCACATTCGCACATACAGACCGTTTTTAGAAGGCAAAAGTCGAGTACTTTTGTGAAGAATGTCGCACCGTTCGCCGGGAGTGCGCCGAACGGGCATGAACCCCTATGCGGTGCGCCAAACGAACAAAATTATTCAAAGCGCGTTTGACGGTTGCTAATGGCCATAATATTCGTTATGTGTTTGCTTTCTTCCTGCCTGAGTACGTCGAGATAATTTCAGACACACCGTTCAGGCACAGATCTTGGGCGTCAGTAAAAGCTCGTCCAAAAAGGCTTAGCGAGGAGTAGGGGACGCTTGTTAGGGCCTCCGTCGTAGCTCGCCGATCTCAGCGTTGGCGAAAACTTAATCTTCTATTAGCATAAAATTTGAGTGGGAGATATATGATGACACGAGGAAGACATCATAGTAAATTTTGTGCAGTAGAGAGGTCGAATTTATTGCGTTTCCTTAAAAATTCATGCGTCAACGCTGGGCTCAACTTTGATACTCCTGTAAGAATGCGGCTTGCTTTTTGCCCAATGAAGTAACAAGAAACGGACGTTTGGCTAACAAAATAGGTGAAAGGCTCCAGATGAACAAATTTCAGTTGTTGTTCACTGGTACTAGACGGGATTATTGAAATTGAACTGAAAGATGCACTCGTGGGGTGAGGTGACTAAGCCACGTCTTACTACGGTTGCATACGCACTCATAATAGACAGTTTTAGTAGATCGTACGCTAAAGCCTTGCGTACGCAATAAAATTGCGGGTCGGGAGTGCGCGTGCGCAGAACGCAATAGAAGAGCTAGCGTATTGCGTACGCACGCAACGCTGGGGATTTTGCGTGGCGGGCTAGCGGGCTCTGCGGGACGTTCTCGAGAGATCTCGGACCCAACGAGAGCGCCAGTTTCAAGATGGCGGTTACCTCGACTGGCGCAGCAAAGGCGACGTGGTGTTTTCGAAGTTCTGTGTTACGTGAAATTGCGTGGTGTTCAGCTCGGCGATTCTTTCCGGGACCTACGGCGATCGAAGCAGATCGCCGTGCAGCTGAAGGAGTGCACAGTGGAAATGTTCGCCGCTTGGAATGTGCGTCAACGTTGCGATCTGCTCAACGCTAAGCCTATTCGCACAGTTCATCGCCGACGGACGAGCGACTCTAAAAGAAATCGCCGAAGTTCTCGCTATGTACTGGACATCAGTAGGTCATGAATTTCATTCCGCAATAGCATTGATAAAAGGTGCCGTTTGAAAGGGAAGATTGACGGAGGCTCCGTGATCGAATTTGGCTACGCACTCTTAAGCCTGGTTCAGACAGTTGCGTTTGACTGCGTTGCGGCAGCGAGAAACCAGGACATCCCTGCTACTTATATCGCGTGCTAAGATGATTCTTTGAATTGGGTTGCACGCTTCACACGAAGCACAGATGTGCCGGTGACTCGCTTTCGGTTCTCGACGCAATGCAGTCGAACGCACTCAAACGCAAATGTCTGAACCGGCCTTTACTCGTAGCCTCTGTACCCCGCAGAAAAGCGCGCTTGACGAGGCAGCTGCGGCTTGGTTTAATTTGAAATAAAATGATTGGACACGTTTTCATTTTCAATATTTCTTTCCAGGAGCATGGTTGCGCTACAAGCACGCCGAATTCTGCAGCTCTAGCAAATCTAACCAAAATCATGCGCGGTGTTCACTCGAAAACGTAACGCACAACTAAATTCGGTCCGAGCAGGTCATTTTTAGCGTACGCTATACTATTGCGTATTGCGTACGTAAGAGCCAGCAACGCTATACTAAAACTGTCTAATATCTGGTGTTTTGGGAACCAAGAAAAGTGCCCCGGTACGTCTTCGTTTTGTATCGCTCGAGAATGAGTGTATTGTACGTTCGTGGAAAGTCAGATAATCGAAAACGCAAGCAGCGCGTTCGGTCGCGGCGTGATAGCATGAGATGAAGCTGCTCAGTCGAAACCGAAACTGAGCGGCCAACTAGTTCCCAGAGTGCACTGCGTGGTATTTCGCCGCGATGGGGCGCGTCGGTTTTGGAAGAAGTCCATTGGTGTTCATCAAGAATATCCGCAGTCAGTCTCGCCCCAGCGTTCGATCCTGCTGTTACGCCGACTTCGATGCCTGCGACGCTCTGTTGTTCGCCCCATTAAACATTTCAGTTTCCTCAGTTGTTTTTTTGTTTCGCCACCTCGTCATTCGTGAGAATATATACGGGGTGTTTGATTTTAGTTTGAACAGCTTTTTTTTAAAAAGGGAAAGAGACTAGTACCGTTTTCACCGTGTATCAGGTTCGGCGGGCACTTGATAATGGTCATGATAAGGGGGTTAATGAACTAGAATCCGGCAACTTTTTTAATTATTGGTTTTACAGGACATTTGTAAAGACTTGCAGTCTTTACAAAAATTACTATCATAGGCTAGACCAATTTAAAGAATTTTTAAAAAAGGTAATGGTCTTCTCGATATTTATCAGTTTTCGCGTTTCTTGACTCTATTTAAAAATTGAGGTGCCCACAATGACGCTTGAGTGACGTAGTCGTTTGAATCGTGCTGTCACTATCTACAGGCAGCGTGTCCTTGATAGGTGCGCTGACGACACAAGTGACGACGCGACTGAACCGCCATCATTCTTCGAAACGTCATTGTGGGCAGGGCTTGTAACGCTCTTTTAGCAAACAATTTTTGAGTCCGGCAAGAAAACAAATAATTGATGGATTAATATCTAGAAATCTATTAACTTATTGCAAATTCTTTAGATTACTCTGGCCTCTGATAGTAATTCCCGAAAGTATTCCAATTGCAACTTGACCCCCAAAACCAATGATACAAAAACGAATATATTTTTTACTTAGCTTATTTTGACGATTATCCCCTCATCTAACGTCCGCCGAGCCTGATAAACACATGGCGAAAACAGCAGTTGTCTAACTCTCCCCACCTTAATATATATATATATATATATATATCAGGGTGTCGAACCGGAACCGAACCGAACCGGTATTTTTTCCGGAACTGAACCCGAACCGTTATATTGTTATCGCGATGAACCCGAACCGGAACTGAACCGGAAAAAAAATAACGGTTACCGGCTCATGTCAAAACGGTTCGGCCACGCGCTGTTGACAATGAATGTGCTATCAATGCCATTTGTTTTTTAAGTGCCGTCAACTGACACACCTCGCTTACATATTTTTCTTCTCCACTCAGTCTTAGGAATATAAACGCCGCATCCATGAATCTTGACAAACGCTGCATCCATGAATCTTGACATAGGAACCAGTATTGCGCTGGTAGCGGCTTGCACGAAAAAAAAAAAGAATTGGAAGGCTGTGCAAAAAAAAAAAAAAATCGCGTCACGGGATTTCATTTTTCTACAATCTCGTAAATCCTAAATGCTGCTGTGTGCTCATTTCATAACACGTTTCTAGAACGCGCGAGTTCTTGAAGCTTGCTTCCATCGGAATGAGAAAAGAGAAGGCTGTGGAGTTTGATAATAATGCATCCGGTTTCGTACAGGCACTTAGAAGCTAACATATTTGTGAGACAGCGAACTCTTCTATTTTAATATTTATCCTATTACGTCCTTCTGGCGTTGCGTTCGGTGAAGTGTTTTTCATATTCCGTATCTTGTTTAATGAAAACTCCTTTAAGGGTCTAATTTGAGTTACCGAAGGCTAGTTCAAATAAAAAAAGCTGTATTTTCTCCCCACTGTTCCTTCAATTGCTTACACGCCGAGGTGGCGGGATAGTTAGCGAGTTCTACTTGTAAGTGGGTTTGTAAGGAGGTCGCGGATTTTACAGCTACTGCGTCGGACCCAATTACCGTATTTACTCGCGTATAGGTCGACCTGTTTTTCAAAAATCGCCTCATCAAAACTGGGGGGTCGACCAATACGCGAATCCCGGTATTATATTTTTCAACTTTTTTTTTTTTTCGGGGGTCCCGAAGTTAGGGGGTCGACCTATACGACGTATCGACCAATATGCGAGTAAATACGGTAGATGAAACGTCGGTGAGGTAACCTTTGAGTGCACATAAAGAAACCATTCCTGGTAGAAATCCCTGAGCCTTACACTACGATGTATCCCGTTTCGTATGTGCTGATTTCAGATGTTTTATTTGTAATTTATTTTGATGTTGCAATTTGTCATTCATAATTTCCGAACCGGTTCGCGGATCGAATTAATCGAACCGGAACTGAACCGGAACAAAATAAATTTACCTGAACCTGAACCGTAACCGAACCCGAATTTTGTTCGGTTCGACACACTGATATATATATATATATATATATATATATATATATATATATATATATATATATATATATATATATATATATATATATATATATATATATATATATATATATAAATGAAATTAAAATTAGTTACACGGTATGTTTCTTAAGAATACTCTTAGTTCGTAATCTGTTTAGTACAAACAAGCCCTGATCATCATCAGCATTCAATGAAGTTAGATCCAAATTTGGCACACCCATAAAGGAAATGTTGATTGAAATTACAAATTCCCAGATTCATTTTTTTTTCTTCCTTTTCGGTTACAGACAAGTGCCGAATTGGTTTCCAACACATGCCACCTCATGAGGCTGGGTAATGAACACTGACATGGTCAAGCATTGTAAGATGACTGCCGAAAGGTCTCGCCAACCTTCCTGCTACGTCCGTGAAAACTCTTCCTCTCTCGAAACCTCTGAGAGTTTTACTCACACCATGAACGAAAATCAAAAACATGACTTACATTCTTTCAGTGACTTCCACTCCCAGAGCATCCCTCGACGTTTTGGTTGACAGTTCGAAGGCACTGTTGAAACAGCTATTGCAGACACCTCTGTAGCCTTTATCTTGGCACCATGGTCGCCCTCCTCGACGAGAGCTCTGCACGAGCCAGCGTTGACTGGGTCTGCGGCTTCTAGCTTGTGGGCACGTCCAACCATGGCCGTAGACAGTCGTGAGAAGGACGATTCTCGCTCAAGGATGGATTTATTGGTCCCGTACACGGAATCTCTCGTGTCGGCAGCCATTTTTTATGCAACAGTTTAATAGCACAGCACAGTCAGCTTGCATCCTAGCAGAGGGAAAAACGCATAGGCAGATAATTTAGAAGCAACACTCCAAGGGCTAGAGGATACCTAACATTACATAAAGGAAACAATGGTAGAAAATTGACTTGGGATATAAAAGATACTGGAACAGTGTCCAGGTAAGAAAACGGAAAAGCATCTAATACACGGCGTGTTTAATTGTAATTCGAACATACTTATTAAAAAAAAAAGTCACGAGAGGTAGACTAATGAGGTTTGTGCAGGTGCGTTATACGACCAGGAGGACATAATAGGGAGTTTTCGTAGACCGCGTTTCCCCCTCCGCTAAGCCCTCCGCTACGAAGAAGCAGCTACTGCGCCTGCGCGCCGATGGCCTTGACTCTAGATTTCCGGGTATCGTAGCGGGTTGCGGAGAGCCGTTGCAAAACGCCAAACATTATCTACAAAGACTCCCTAATCTAGGAGGATGATCCTCATGGTAAACCGGATAATTAACTAAAATTCGTTATTTAACTTTTAAAATAATGCAAGTAATGATATGGTTCCAATTACAAACTTGCCGAGCATCATCAAAAAACCCTAAATCAGTCAAATAAAAAAAAAACAAAAAAAACTTTGAAGCATGTGTTAAAGGGATACTTCAGCGTAATTTGAAATATTCCCGTCGCGTTCAAAAATAGGTTGAATATGATCCACAATATCCGTAAATGACAATTGCACGTTTGTATTTTGATCCTGGTGGCTTTATTTTTCGTTATAAACGGCCCACTCTGGCAAGCGCTCGGAGAAGGCCCAGCTTAGAGCACGTGACATCCAACGCAATCGTGACGTAGGTCGTCTCAAGACGAGCAAAGCTACGGCGAGGCTGACGTCGAGAGGATGGCCTAGTCGTTCCAGCCACCGAAGCGGCTGCTTTTGTACGAATTTTGAGTGACGGGTTAATCTTCTATAATCTTCTAGGGGGACAATAGCGACTTCTGCGACACACAAAAGGGATTCTCGGGAAGAGGGGAGTTCCTCCTTCCCCCCTTCTCTCGTCGTGGCTGGAGACGAGACAACCTCCGTCACTAGCTGTCAAGGTTCCTAGACGAGCATTCCAAACGAGGCGTTAGCGACATCCACCAGGTGCTCTTTGCTAATCGTTTAATTCGTTTTAAAATTCCTTTTCGAGACTTTTTTTAACAAGATATTGGTATGCTCCATGTGATACTGCTCTTTTGAACACATATAGACCAAAAAATGAGCGCCGAAATTTCGTTGTAGTATCCCTTTAAGCGCGGTGGTGCGCTAAAGTTCCTGCTCGTGCTACAGGCGCGATGCTGGCGGCCTGAAAACGCGCATGAAAATATTATCCACGTTTCGGACCGCAAGCGCTGCACCAGTTGCACGAGCGGAAAGTTGACCGCACCCCCGCGCTTCGAATTCTGCTCAAAATGACTGATTTAAGTGGTTCTCGATGACGAGCGGAAGGTTTCCAATTGGAACCATATATCTATAGTTTCATTAAATAAAAAGTGGAATCACGAATTTTAGTTAATTATCCGGCTTAGGGTGAGGGTCATCCCCCTAAAGCGCGAGACACATGCGCGAAAAAGCCATGCGATCCGACGTGCGAACCGCCGGAACGACGTCCGAGGGCGAGGGTTTTCGTCGCACCGGAGCGTCGGACGGGGGCTCCCTCCGGCAGGGGGGGGAAGGTGCCGCCGCTTCCAATGCACCCTCCTCAGAATTTACGGCGCTCCGTGGGGGCCGCCATGTTAAAACTTGATACCAGTGTTGCTGCATCTGTAGGTCATCTTTAAGTTAGAGCTGACGGAGAAAATCTGGCCACGGCGCAACGCCGATGTACACTGGAAGCTAGAGCCGGTTTGCTTTCGTTGTTTTTGTTTGGTCGGAGAAAATCTAGCAACAACGCACGTTCAACATGGCGCCGGTATTGCTTCGGCAGCTTCGGTTTGACCACGTTTGACGCGGTTTTCGAGCACATGTAGCGAAGACGTGACCGGAGAAGTGCCCCTTGATGGTCCCGGAAGACGGAAAGTATCATTCGTAATCGTCGTGTGTGCTTTGAAAGCGAAGGGAGTCACAGGGTCCACGAGTGCGCAACCACAAGCCAAGGTTCACGACAGCGCTCCGTTGACTTCGGCGATCTCGTTCTCTTTGGTGCATAGAGATAGGTTTGGTGCAACACGGCGATGCGGCAAAGAGTTGAAACGTTCGCGGTGTGTGGTGCGGTGCTTGGAGGTAGAAGCCCATACTAACACGAAGCGCAAATTGGTTATTGTGGGGTTGAAATTCAGCGGTTTCAGTCGCGTCGTCGTCAGCTGATCCGGTCCAGCTGGTCCGGGAGGACGCAGTGAGCGCTTTTAAAAGTAAATCTTCCTTCGTTCCGTTTCAAAATGTGGAAGATTCTCGACGCATACCGTGAGTAAAAATCTGCGGGCGTTTTCAACAAAATTACGTCGTTTTAATTGAACAATGGACTCCGGATTGTTGTCCTAGACCTGCCGTTTTTATGCTTCGTGTTGTTGGCGTTTGCACAGCGACGCACACCGCCCGAGTAGATGATTCGGTCCTGCAAACAACCGGTCATACAGAATTTCAGGGAAACTTAAGTCACCACCGATATTTTCTCGTAAATCTCGTGTGAGTTTGTTGCGCTCGTCATGTGGTGTGAATAAATTATAGGGCAACGTTTCCTGCCTGCCTGCGGATGCATGAACTGAGACCATTTTTTACGTAGTGAACATAGCGTGTTTTCTTTATTTTGGAAAGAGGTGTTGGGGAATTTATTATGGTACAATCACTTGAGAGTTCAGAAATTGAAGAGAGCGGCTATGCTTTCCCAACTTTGTCTCTTTTCTCTCTGGTATTGCCCCTAGTTTCAAGTTGCAGTTTCAGTAGACATGCCTACTAATAGGTACAAACTGCTCTAAAGCAGGTAAAATACTGCTAAGTCGGGGCGGTGCGGACTCCGTGTTTCGCGCTTTTCGCAAGGTGACTGGGTAAGTGCTTTTGCGAGGTATGCGGAATACACAAACGATTTTGTTACGCCCGTCGGTTGCGTCTCCAGCAAAACGAATAAGATGATCTACAAAAGCGCAATCACAAGCCAATATTTACGATGACAGTGCATTTGATTCGGTGGTCCGTGTAGTTGTATTTTACCCTGCTTTCTGCAACACCG